>NC_137622.1:21355032-21370032 GCF_963280865.1 Gymnoscopelus braueri
ACACAGATTGGTTAAAATAATGTTTTATTCACACACAAAGAAAGTTATGGATTGCAGCATTAAATCTACTTTAAATCTGTGAAAACGTCAAAGATCTGTGCTTTGTTTTTCTTCACCAACTGTTATTGCATCATCAATCTAAATATTTTCACAACGTCAAGATAGTTTAGAAAAAACTAACTGACCTCAGAGCACCTCACAGCACTCATGCTGGGAACCCGGGTGGAGTAAAGTTGGGCAACTCTTGCAGTTTCATCAGACCGTATAGAGCTGTGTTCCTTGATTGTGTGAACTCGATGAACTGGTGAATCATATGAAACAACCTCACATATGTGTGCAGATGTGCCGCTGTCATTGCTCTTAAATCAACAACACAAAAATGCCGCATGGCCAAATGTATGAGCCAACTGCCAGTATAAATTACAATTAATGCGGTTGGGGGGAAATTAAGTAAAGTAACTGGCAAAACTTCATATACATTTACATAATCAAACGCCCTCCTTTAACGTAATGAATACAGTTTCCTGTTTGTTACCAATTTTCCTACTGTATGTCTAATTTTCCGTCTTGTTTTTTGGGACAGAGGATCTGTGGGAAAAGGGAGAAAGAAAGAAAGAAAGAAAGAAAGAAAGAAAGAAAGAAAGAAAGAACACACAACCAAGGAAACAACAAGAATAAAAGTATGATCTAACTTGGAAAAGAAGTGTCATGTTGGATGGACAATAATTTTCACTAGGTTATAACATAAAAGTATAACATAAATACATGCCTTTTAAAAGTTCTGAAATTTGGAGGCTTACTATAGCACTACCCTCAGGAGAAGTGACCCTATGTTCTACTTAAGTATGGTTTTGGTTTTGGACTCTTACTGAACTGAAATTATGTGTTTTTTCCCCCCGTTCATGGTAAGGCAGCTTTAGTAAGATGAAAGAAAGAACAAAAGTACAACAGAACCAAGCAAGCAATAAAGGAAGGAAACAACAAAAACTGATCTAATTTGGAAAATAACCTCTGGTTCACAGGGCACTTTACTAAGTGGACACTCCCAAAAGTACAAAACATTTCCTTCACGATACCACTGTGCACTGTATCAATGGCACAATGCAATTTAGTTAATCAGGATAACTTCCTTTGATATAAGAGTGTCCCTTTGAACACAATCAACGTTGCTGGCCGCAGATTTTTCATGGAAGCGATGCATGCAGGACTCTAGTCCACTTGGGCCCATTAGCAAGCTGTCCTGGTGTAATGAAAAGGTGCATTTGTTCTGCCAAGCTCTTTCTCATACTGGATGTCTGTCCAAGCAGACGAGAGAGAGAGAGAGAGAGAGCGAGAGACGTGAACAGAATGTATGTGCCAAGTTTCACTGACTCAGTGATTGTTTCTGGCCATTCCCCAATAGAGAGGAAGAGAGAGCGAGAGAGAGAGAGCAAGAGGGTGAGAGAGCTTAGGAAGAAGAGAGGGAGAGAGAGAATTAAGCACTAGCAGGCTCTAACGAGCGAAAATAACAAGATGTATCCTGTCCAAGACCTCGCTTCTGGCTTTTTGTCCTTTTGTTTACAACAGGCTGCCGTGCCACAGAATGAGATGGGGCGGGCAATGGTAACAGGCACCAGTCGTGTCGTTTACATGGAGTCTAATGCTCATGCCAACCTGCAGTACCATCAGGAGGAGCAATTAGCATGCGTGACATTAAATGATGTCTCGTCACATTCTTTCCAGCCTGCTGTCATGGAGAGCGATGAGTCACAGTTTTGTTTGCATGCTCGTTTTAAACAAGCAGAGATTTGGGGTAAACAGCCGACCTCTGGAACACATTGATGTTATTGCAACAGCGCTCTCAAGCTCTGATGCAGAGCTTAGGGACTAGGAAATATCCTGTACTGCCAAGAGACCATGGGGTATTCACGGAGGAATGCTGAGAAATGTCTCCCTTCCTTAACCTTGTCACTCTCTTCTCCTTCCCTTTAATGTCCACCTCTTTAGAAATGTCTCCTTTCTTTAACCTTGTCATTCTCTTCTCCTTCCCTTCAACATCCACCTCTTTTCCTCTGCAACTTTTGTACGCAGATATAGACACACGTTGCACGCACATGCACGCGCGTGCGCGCACACACACACACACACACACACACACACACACACACACACACACACACACACACACACACACACACACACACACACACACACACACACACACACACACACACACACAGGCCTCCATCTGTGTAACAGGGTCTGTTAGGGTTCTTCCCTGCATACAAAGACCTGTTTGTCCCTAACTTACTGAATTGCAAGGTGTCTTATAAGGGGAAATGTATGGCGATAGCTGAGGACTGGTAAAGAGGGGGGGAACTCATGTAACAGTTGAGGTCATGGCTCTTTAGTCTGGGAGTCAGCTGATGGGGTCGAGACGGTTCTTGGTTAAATAGCGATGTGGCTTTTTGTTCTGGATTACCTCGGGCTCAACAGGAAGGTTGACAGCTGCCCTCTTCTTCACCTTCAAAGTAACAGCTTATGGATCAGCAAAGGCCACCTTGAACTTGTTGGAGGTGAGGGTGCGAACCCTAACCTCCAACAAGTTCAAGGTGGCCTTTGCTGATTCCCTCTTTGTATGTGTAGATTCATGACTTATATATATAAAAATCCTCCATGCTAAAAATAAACTTAAACAGGCACCACTAAACACACTTTTTCACTTGCCCTGTAATTGAACATATCAATTCAATGTAATCTTATTCTGTTTTTCATTCAATTGTTGTATTTCCAATCTGCAAGGAAAGCCTTAGTCGACATGCAGAATAATTCAATCATAGTGGCGTATGTTCATTGCGCTCCTCTCAGTCTCATGTCCTAATATCGCCACCACCCTCAGGCTTGTTCAGCTTTTTTGCTGGTTTGCTGTGGGTTACTCATATGCCAGAGTGCAGCACGTGGGAAGAAAATTATTGAGGCAGGGCACACACAGAATAAATAAAATAACTTGACTCTTAACTGTTAGAATTCCTGGGCTGGAATGCAAAGTAAAATGATTACCATACCCTGTATGCCTTGCACGCACGCGTGCCCCACACACACACACACGGTCGCGCGCGAGAGAGAGAGAGAGAGAGAGAGTGCACACTCACATACACGGTTGTAAAGTTTATGGTAGGCATTTGAAGCAATTACAGAATTGCACGCAACAAACCTACAAACATACAGCAACAAGGCCAATGTATAGACAATTTGAATATTACATTCTAACATACTGCTGTTATTTTACCCACTCATATCTGACTGGGATAATCTGATAAGTAACTATATCAGAAATTGACATTGTTCATGGCAACTAAGTGCAGAAGATCAATGTTGAAGAGCTCTAACTGTCATGCATGCGGTAAATCCTGCTGATTGACATGAGAGAAAGGAAGGTCAAGCCCTCAGGGTTTGGAGTCATTTGGAGGTGAGACGGCTGCGAGACATCATCACGCACCTTTATTTCTTACCTCAGGTACTTACCGCACCTTATGTCTTACTCAGGTACTAAATGTGTAAATATGCAGATAATTTGTTTGTTTTCTTTGATCTATCTTCCCCTTGCCCCACCCCTTCTTCTTCTTCCCTTTCAATAGCAAAAAACGAAAACAATTTTCAGTTTTTCACCTGTAAACCTGTGATGTGACAATAAAGCTGATTCTTGATTCTTGATCATTCATAGCTCATCTCTGAGGGTTCAGTGTAATGTCTGATAGCTCCTGTTAAAGGACTATTCACAGCTTTGGAAAAATATTGTATATAAACGAAGATCAATTTGTTCTCCACTGAAATATTTTGTCTAGACTCAATCCGTACTTATGCATTAAAACTCTCTGCAAGTAGTTTTTCATACCGTACTGAAATGAACGGAATCCAGTGGCTTCTTTGGACATCAAACAAACCATGGAATGTTTTGAAAAAGGGTGAGCAGTAATGTCAAGTATACCGTGAGTTCAATAGGCAAAACATGTCAGACCACCAGTATGGTCCTTTGAGTCCCTGATAGCGTTCTCTTCCTACTGAGTTACATAACAAATCGATATCCTTCAAAAGAAATTGCCAAATCTCCGCCTGTGTGCATGTGAGTGAGTCCCCCCCCCCCCCCCCCGGGTATCTCGAGAACTGATTGAACAATCAACTTCAAACTGAGTGTGACTAATGCGGAGGACCCTAGGTCGCAACAGCAATTGTGCCAAAAAAAATTAATAATAATCTGCAAATCCCCATATATGGAGTACCCTGGTGTCATCAACATAACGTCATAGTACTTACGTCATAGACTGGCCTAGACTCCATATTTGGACATGGCTGACAGGGAAGTCCTATATGGGCATAAAAGGGGTAATGATACAGAGATCTCCATATATGGGCATATATTTGACACAGGCAGACAGAAAGACAGATACAGAGATCTCCATATGGGCATAAAAGGACAGACAGGTACTACGCATACTCTGACAATGGGTACAAACAGGTATCCTGAGGATTTTGTCGATTATAATCGTCTCTTTGAATGTGGAAGAATGTGTTGTTACCTAAACAAGTATTGAGTGAAGGTCCAGTGGGTTTCTTGTTGTTGGGTTTTTTACGTTAGGGATCACTTTAGAGGAAAAGGATGCTATTGTAGCTGACATCAAGGGGAAATTCAGAGAAATACCCATAATAAAGACTCCTGGCTGTGTTTTGTATGGAAGTCAGCAAAGGGAGGATTAAAAAAAGTCTTGTTTTCTCACTCGTTCAGACGGCAAAGATACTTCCTCCCATTCATTTTGAAATAACCCCCCCAACTACACATATCTGTTTCAGACAAGGTGGGGCTTGCCCCGTTTCTTTTCTTTTTGTTTTGAATGTTGTGACTGTAAAAGGATTTGGGTCATCACAGTGAATACACAATGCAGCAAACACATCTTGTGAGGTCTCTCTTTATGGCAGTGTCTGTTCCTCTCTCAGTATCACCTTTCAAGCGATTTAAAATGAGCATGTTATAAACTTACATTATCACTTAGTGTGTTCTGGAAACAAAATGGTCAAGGGGAGTGTACGGTAGCCAGTATTCAGAGACCCAAGGAAAGCACATCCTGTCATGAAAGTCTTCATGACATGCAACAGGGCAGATTACAGATTTAGACGTGGCTTATCATTCTGATCCCATGATAAGAGCCTAGCTAATTTAGCAGATCTCAGCACTCTGACCACAGCAATGTCACACCAGACAAGCTTTTGGATATGAGACGTTACATTATTTTTATTTTATCTATTATTTTCTTATTATTTTATAACCGCATTAACCCTTGTGTTCCTATTTTGGGTACATTTTCAAAATAGTAAAAAAAAAATATATATATTAAAAATAATTCAAAAATAGCAAATAGCACTTCTTTTTACCAGTAGTATTATTAGCCCTATGCAGCGCTGATGGAATGAATGACTTAGCATGTGTTATGTTTTTGTCTTGTTGAGACAGACTCAGTCCCGCCCTCTCTCTATCCATTCCTCCCTCTCTCTATCTCTCTATCCGTCTTTATCCATCTCTCATCATATCCCTTTCCTTTCCTCTCTGTCTCACATTTCCACTCTCTCTCTCATCTCAAGGTAACCATGTTTTTTTGACAGTTTACTTAAAGAACTGGGAGTACAGCCAGAGGTTCCTATCAGAGGAAATACTGCCTAACAACAGCTGTGAAAGCCCTCCCTTCATCGCCCAGTCCCATCCTATCCCATCCCTTCCCCTCGTTCTTTTTTCCTTTTCTTCCTCATTTTTTTTTTGCATTTCCCCGTTGTTGGTGTCCAGTAGCTGTCTGCCAGGCTAACCTGTCTGCGCTACAAAAGCGAGGGGTTGTCCTCGGGCTCTGGAACACACAAAGACATCTGCGTGAACTGTGGCACGGGAGGAAAGGCGATATACTGTGCATTCTTCCCGCGGTGCTACTCCGTGCACAGTTAACCCGGGCTCTCTGCGTGCAGATGACAACTATCCTGACAATTATCCTGCAGCCAATACAAAGAGACGGCTTTGCATCTTTTCTAGTAACGCTCCAAAGACACCAAAGTATTGACTTTGACTTGCAGTCTCCAATGTACAAAAAAACAGGATATGCCGGTTGTTGTTGTTCTGTGATCAGCCAATAACACAATGTGCTCATAGAAAAAAAAAACAGAGGAAATATTGCCTCTGAGTGTGGTCAGTCATATCTCCAAGCAAAAGGAAACATGCATATCTTTCACCACTTCCATGTCTTCCATGTTGGTGTCAAGAGGCGTTTATATCTGTCTAAATATAGGAAGCGAGTCTTTTCTATGTGTGTTTGTGTGTTTCCTCCTTGTCCTCGTGAAGGGGTCACACAAAGTTCCATTCTCCTCGATATCCAGCGAACATTCATCTTCGGATAAAACAAGACAAAAGCACCACTGCTGTCATGTTGCCTCTTGTTGTGTACGTGAGCATGTGCACAGCATCGTGTGTTCTAGCACGTTTGCCACTGTTTGCAGGCTGGCACTGGTGCATTGTACTGCACTCAGGGGTTCTCTTAGGAAAACATGATGGACGGGCATGATGGGGCACAGTGTTCGCCTGCCTAGCACGGATCGAAATTGGTGCAAACATGGACCAGTTGCAAGGCTAACACAGGTATCTCGTAACACCCTGCACAGGGCTGACCTGGTTTGACCCCTTAAACGGTCCCCGCCCTTCCACACCCCGCCTTTCCGCACAAGTATACAGTCGCAATCGTGTGCACCGAGCAGAGCTGCCTTGCCCTGTCAACAAAACGTGAGCGACACAACAGTGCCTGTGTCATAAATAGGTTAGCCCGTACCAGACAAAAGCCAGGACTGCATCCAGACACGCCTGAGACAGATAATTGCTCCTTTGGGCTCGGCAATGCGTGCCAGCGAGATGAGCTTTGCTGCTCACAGACAGTGCAAATGGATAGGAAAAACAAAAGCTATCGGGAGGGGCAGACAGACGTAAAGAGAGCGAGAGGAGAGACATAAACAGGAGAGAGAGATGGGGGGGGGGGGGTTGGGGGGGAGCAGAGGGTTGAGATAGGCTTAGACATGCATTCAAACAAACGGGGGTAGACGTAGACGAAAATAGCCGATCTACCAGCTCAGAATAGCTGATCTGCCAGCTCACAATGAGCTTGTAGATCGGCTATTTTCAGCAAGTGACACCGCCATACGCGAAGCATGAATCAGGCTGTAGACAGACCCTGAAGGAGAGCAGAACTAAACAGTGTTCACAAGGTGGCAGGCGAGATGCACCGAGCGAGCGGTCACAGCTGATTCTATGCTAGTCACTGGCAACAACAACATGTTTCTCACACTAATCAAAACAAGAGGCACGTATTATTACACTGTTAGGAGTATCGCCTGGGGCGGCCACGTTTCTTTTTTTCCCTTTTTTTTTTAAAGACAGCAGCTTCCATTGCAGACGCCACACTGTGCTGGTTCCTCTGTGGTGCGACCATAATTACAGCCCTGTCAGAGCAGAATACCAAACCTGGTAAAGCGGAGTGTGAGTAAGACAATCAGTTATGTAATGTAGGCTGGAAAACAAAGATAAATGACGTTTAGTGTCAGTGGATGTTATTCTAACTGTTAATCATGAAATACTGTATGGGTGTGCGTACAGTATGTGGTGGGTTGTGTGTGTGTGTGTGTGTGTGTGTGTGTGTGTGTGTGTGTGTGTGTGTGTGTGTGTGTGTGTGTGTGTGTGTGTGTGAGTGTGTGAGTGTGAGTGTGAGTCAAGGGGCCGTCTAGTGGGTGTGGGAGGCCTGTGAAAATTGGTTTCAGTTCTGCAAACTCTGTGCAGAGTTTCCACAAGATTTGGCCTCTGTCGATGTTATTGTAAATTACAAAACAGGCTAGACTAATCATTGTTACTGATGGCCTCTGGTGCCTGACAGTGAGCGGTTTGATTCCTGGGCCGGGAAGACCTTTGCTGCATGTTACTCCCCTGTTTCCTGTCCTCTCTAGACTGTAACTATCATCAACGGAAAGAAAAGGCTGAAAAAATGTATTTTTTATTTATACATTTTATTTTAGAAATAAAATGTCATTACAGGAATGCAAAATTTACATATAAAGTAGAGAGGCAAGTACATAGTAAAATCCTAAGTGGATGTAATGGGATCATTATTGGTGTAATCTTTCATGCGACTAATATGCATATTTCTTGTGATATTCGATTACAATCTGATCAAAGGATGCATGTTAATGCCAGGTGTAAATGGGGCTATAGTAAGGATCTGTCAATAATGTGCCTATAATGTTTGATTAGTAGCAGCGCAGAAGGATGGCCATGGTTCTTAGAAATACTGCCCTGTAACTGTAAGGTCACAGGTTTAATCCCGTGTGACAAATAATGGCCAGGTTCTTAGAAATACTGCCCTGTAACTGTAAGGTCACAAGTTTAATCCCGTGTGACAAATAATGTGTCTTGGCTTGTTCCTTGACCCCTCTCATGAGAGGGATATACTGAATGTGTGTCTGAGAGGATCAAGTGAAGAAACTAATTTGTAATTACACTGTGTATAACACACGGACGCAGGCACGTGCGTGCGCACACACACACACACACACACACACACACACACACACACACACACACACACACACACACACACACACACACACACACACACACACACACACACACAATTCCACCTATAATCCCCTGTGGATTTATAGCTCATTATTCTGTCATAACACAATCAAATGCAATCAATAGGCTTGGTTCATTTCTCCTGTTCCACGAGGAGATACAGTGAGCTGCTGTGTTATTACAGGGTTGAAGCCAAGGACAACCCAGGCTCACTGCGTTGACATGGAATGCAGCTCTTTAGCATGTACCTCACTTCACCTTTCATAGCCTCTCTCACTCTCTTATCCTCCGCCTTTTCATTTCTACCCAATATTGACTTAATTGAAATCAATCCATTTACATGTAGCCTATACTGCCATTCTCCCTCCCTCCCTCCCTCCCTCATGACTTTTGCGGTGCTGGCGTGGTGCCAAGGCATTGCCATGTCTGTGGGAACCTCTTCTAACAATACCTGGAGTCTGTGATCGAGGCAGGAGATAAGGTGACAGTTCGCTGGCTCCCAGTCACTGCCTACGTGGGTAACATCTATTTCCCATCTCTCAAACTCCTGCTCTTACGCACGTCTCCCTCGATCTGATTAGAGATGTATTTTTTTGGTGCCTGCCTTACCTTTCTTACCCGCAGATCTGAGTGGGTACCATTATGTTCTCAAATCCCTCAGCTTTTTCTTCTTTTCTGTTATCTCACACTTTTCACTTGTCATTTTGATTGATGTCAGACGATGACATTTGGTGGAATGACTTTGCCTTTTTCGCATAGATTTCAATTCCTGGCAGTGTAAATCCCTCGCTCGTCAGGAGTATCACCTTTCAAATGTGCATTTAATCCCGGGGGAAGGAAAGCTCAGCTCTACTGTAGGTGTTACGTTAGTACGAAGTTTCTCCATCTATTCAGCGGCTTAAGAATGTGAGGGATTGTCTGCCAAACACTGTAAATCTACACGTCCAGGCAGAGGGTATTATTGTGTGTGCGCGCGTGTGCATGAAGGTGTGTAAGCTCGTCTGTTTCTTCATGTGCATGCGTGAGTGTATGCACACGCATGACTGTGTGTGCTTGTGCACCACTTTGTGTTGTTGGCGTCCACGCTCGAATGGATGTTCACGCTTCCGTGAGAGTGAAGCTGTGTACCTGTGCTTGGGCGGGTGTGCGTGCATAACAGACAGAACAGTGTGTTCTACGGTTTCACCGGTGAACTTTGGACCCATGCTCCTTGGGTACACACTGGAGACAGGCCACATTGTTTACCAGAGACCGAGACCGGAGTGGTGGGGAATCGTGTTTACCAAAGTCTTCTGTGAAACCAGGAAGACGGCATCGCAAGAGGACAATTTGTCTCGCGCACTTTGACCGACTGCAAGTTCAAGAGGCTGTTTGAGTGGAAGTATTTCCTGTTTGGTTCTTGGACGAGAGCTTGGCGACGAGGCCTCATACTTTGTAGCGAGCCAGTCCTCTGTTGTCATATGTACAAAATTAAAGGGAATGACATGTTGGGGAGAAGCTGTATTTTTGCTTTAAAGAAGTCAGAATCGGTTTGGGGGAAAAGATGTTCTCCAGACAATCTTGCTCTGTGTTTGAATTTCAAAACAGGGAACATTTTACCCTCCAATCCTTAATCGTTATTGTCCCCAAATTACACTTTCATAATCATGCAAATCAGGCATTTCACAGCTCAGTAATACAATTGCTTGAGCAAAATTGTCAGTAGCAGAATTGAACTCACAGAGTTGCTTCAGGAGGTGTGAGACCTTTTAAAGAGTTATCTGGAATGTTTTAATGATGGACATACCCACATGTAATCAAAATATGTTAAAAAGTAAAGTAGCCGCATTTGACTGTAGCATAAGCATGTAACATTTTGCATGTGTGTTCTACCCCACATGCTGTATCTTGATGTTGTGAAGGTCCATTTCATTTTATATTTTCCCTTAATAAATCTCTTATGCGGTACACTGGAAATAAGGTGATTGTGTATCAACTTTAAACACCTGTATTTGCTGGTGTCCAGAAGTGTTTTTTGAACACGTCTTGAATTCATCCCAATTTCCGTTCCCACAACCCGGCTCTACCAAAGAGCCAGGACCTGAAAAGACCCAAATGGCCAATCAGCATGGCTTAAAAGACATGCGTCTATACCCAAGGGTTTCAGCTGCAAGTTTTTGGACTCAGGATAGTCTGGGGTTCCTATAAACTCCCAAATAGCTTCCTACAGTAAAGCTCAGTGTTCCCAATTAGCATGGATCATTACTTGGAGCATTTCATGACAATCCTTCTCACATCCTGACATCCTGTGCTCTTGTGGTGCACTATTAATCCTGCTGAATTCATATCAGTCGGTGGTGGGAAAAAAAGGGGAAAAACAGACCTGAAAATTGTTTTGCCAATTGTAACCACTTAAGGAGGGGCTTGAAATGCTTCCAAAGAAAAAACAAGCCTTGCATGTGAAGGAAGGTTTGCAAAATTTCCATACAAAATTCATGAAATACTTGAATCATATTCAAGAACTCAGTATTATTTTATGATCAGTCTAACCACAGCTGCTCAAGATAAGAGCTGAAAGAGAGATTATTTGCGTTGCATTGTGAGCTTGTAAATCAGCTATTTTTGAAATAATTTTGAAAATGTTTATGGTTAAGTAGTAGACAAATTTTTGTAAGTAAAGTTACTAACTTCAGTTATGTTACATGTGAAAAGTCATGCCAGTACACCAAGTCAGAAGTAATACTGTAGCATCCTTATATTATATATCTAATTTTGGAATTTAATAAAATGAATCAAATAAGTGGATTTACCAGTAACAAGTGAACAACTCAGTATTGAGTGAATTTCTGCAATTCAATCATCTACAATTTAATCTTTTACAAAATAGGTTTTGTTGAAGATTATACTGTAGCTGGAAGGGGAGAGGAACTAATTAAATTAAAAGAGACAAATCCACCATTGCAGACTCAAAACCATGCTACAACTTTCGTGGGTGCACACAAGTGTGTGTGTGTGTGTGTGTGTGTGTGTGTGTGTGTGTGTGTGTGTGTGTGTGTGTGTGTGTGTGTGTGTGTGTGTGTGTGTGTGTGTGTGTGTGTGTGTGTGTGTACAGACAGTACACCAAGTGCTTTTTTCCCTTCTCAGATACAGGTCATAGAATCATGACCTCTTCTTGAAAGGCTAGGAAGCGTACGACAGAAGAGAAGCTTTGACTTTAATGAGGTTAAATTCAGGCCAAGAAAAGAATCCACAGAATAATGTTAACCCTTACGGCTTTCCTTGTCTGTCTGATTGTGTATGATGGGCCCACAGAAAGAAACTGTTAGTTAAACTGACACTGGGGATTTTGTGGTGCATGTATGCATGCAATGGAGTTGGTCAAAACAAAAGCAACATTTGCACCTCCTGATTATTAACAAAACAACACGTTTTACAAACTCACGTATGAAACTGATGGGATAAGATTACTAAAATGTGCTATCAAAGGCTGCAGGTCTCCGTACGTATCAGGGTGGTTACTGGGTCTGCTGAGGGAAGGCTGGAGCTCACCACAGTTGCCATAGGAACCAGAGGTCCAGCTCTTCTTTCACTTTCCTTGCACGCTCGTCTTTCATTCAGCAATAGACACAAGTCCACACTACAACCCTCTCTGTATGCATAGGCATTACATAAGACTGTGTGTGTGTGTGTGTGTGTGTGTGTGTGTGTGTGTGTGTGTGTGTGTGTGTGTGTGTGTGTGTGTGTGTGTGTGTGTGTGTGTGTGTGTGTGTGTGTGTGTGTGTGTGTGTGTGTGTGTGTGTGTGTGTGTGTGCGTGCGTGCGTGCGTGCGTGCGTGCGTGCGTGCGTGCGCGAGAAAGTGCATGGATGTTTTCTCCATACCAAAGCAACAAAGTCTCGCCCTATTCCCCTCATCTGCAGGACACCACAGCAGGGGGCCACTCATGTGAACATAATATGTTCAGATGACTGGCCCACTGCTGTATTATGCCAGATTATGTTTAAACTCTGACCGTATGGCCTTGTTAAAGCACGTGTGGTGTGAGCTTGTAGATCAGCTATTTTTGAAAGAATTTAAAAAAAAAAGTGTAGCAAGGTAATTTTGTTTAATTGCTTTGAGCTGCCGTGTGCAACTAGATTTCAAAAAGTTGTATCTACTGCACATTTGCATGTCCTAACATTCTTATGCACAGATATGAGGTAAAGGTTTGTGAAGGCAAGTGTATTGAGTTTGTTAATGTCACAAGTGAGAGCAAATAACAGTGTGCAGACTTTATCTTCAGGATAGACCTTATTAATAATCCAGCAGGGGATTCTGTTTCAGCTTCACCCAGTTGATGGCTGCTCAGATGATGATGAGTGCATGGAGGAGCTGTGTATTGCTCAGGGACACTTCAACACATAGACTGGGCAGCCTGAGAGGCAAACCGGTAACCTTTTGATTACCAGACAGTATCTCCGCTCACTAAGTTAGTTTTTTACCTGCCATTGCTGGCAAGAAAATGTGTTATACAATAGAAATGAAGCTTGAACTGCTTCACCTGTTCAACTCTAGGTACACAACTTCATTACTTGGCACAGTTGGCAGGTGACAGCAGTCAGGCAAAAGAAGTGGAAACTTTCAAGTGTTTATATGAAAACATGTCTTGTTTAAATTTGTATTTGATGCACTTTTCTTCTTTTTCAAATTGGCCTTGCAGCGATAGTTTGACATACTGTATACATACACATACTTATATATAAAGCTTGAACTAATACAAATGTACATCATAAATCAGATTCAATTTGATTAAATTTCCCGGGATAATTTTTAAATCCCCCAGTCTCTCTCTTTATTATACTAACAATTGTACTAGTATCACGCAATAACAAACATTATGACATAACATTAACAGGCCTAATAAGCCTCAGATGTGTGTTAATGCAATAACTTGATCCATCCCATAGCCATGCATGCATGTTTGTGGTTAAGCCTGACTTATATAAGCCTACCATGTCGTGACAGATATACATATATACAGTATATCTTGGTGGGGGTTGTATAACTACAGTCAGTCACGCCACGCATGAGTAATACACAGACTGATGTGGGGCTCAGTTGAGAACAATGCAGCATCAACAACACCTTCTGTAAATATTGAAGGCAATATAGCCCCTCGAGGAGGATCCATACTGCATATCCTGACAGGGATATAGAATAATACCAGTCCATAAAGAACAGCATCACAGTACTATAGCCTACATAAGCATCACAGGTAGTCATATAAGCAATCTACACGGCCCAAATCTCTAGTAATTAAAACATTTGCTGAGCAGTGTAAACATGACAACATCACCACTTGCATTAAGTACATAAGCTTCCTTGATTTCTGTGAATGTATCATCTTCATGTACATTATTAAACATTTTTTTTAAACTTTATCCTCACATAATGCAATAGAAATTAAACATCCACAATTACCATTTTAACATTTTCAATACTACGTGACTTCATTTTAAATGCAGTTCAATTAAGACCTCAATAAACCCCCATTACCTTTGAACCATGACAGACGTTGTGTAACAGATACATTTACTGCACAACGTGTTTTTTTGTTTACTGATTTCACAAGGGTGGCCAACATCTGGATATACGTTTTTGGTCTCTCCATTTAAGTGGGAGTGGCGGGCTTTAATTGCAGTCTCTCATTAAAGCTTCTCTTGGCATTAAACGGCATGTTTCCGTTTAGCAGTCAATGCAACGAAGCTCACATCTGGAACATTCCAAGTCTGTCTCCATCTGCCGGTTCCCCTATCAGTAGGGGGTTCCTCACCACAAAGACAGGCTGAATGAGGGTACATTCTGCACACCAGTTTTATATTCTGTCGTACGACGAAGTATAACTCAGGCTGGCATTACCCTTCTCTCTCACGTTTTGTATGCGTGCAATCCGCTGTACATCTGTTTCCTTTTTTTGTGTAGACAGATCTTTTCCCCTGTGGTTTCCTTGACCGAGACGTTGAATGGTTTTAATCTATGACATTGTTGAATATACTGTACACAAGGGCATGCAGCACTGTTGCCTGCAGCTCCACTTAGAGTTATTATGAGGTTCCACTTTGAACAAAATAAATAGTGTCACTTCCAATGAATGTTTTAATAATTTAACTGCATGGCTTGACATAATTTACGTACATACTGTAGCTACATTCTGTATGAACACAGATGCTATATTTATAGTCATACAGTAGGTTACAAGTGATAAATCAGAGGCATCAATAGTATTTTCTTATAGAGTAAAGTGTTAACAGAGTGAACAGTTATTAGTTCAGCACAAACAGAGGGGGAGATCCCTGGACTGATTGTAACGGAATTGAAATATAATCATAATTATCATTTTACCCCTGTCCCGGTCACA
>NC_137622.1:21975032-22127532 GCF_963280865.1 Gymnoscopelus braueri
AGGCGTACAAGCCTTAATGTGTGGCTCATTAAGATGTAACTACCTCTGTCAATAATATAATCAGCTATCATGGTAAATATCCCTAACAATTGTAATGAAGAGGATCTCTAATTGTGTGGCCAAAAGTCAGTCAGTCAGTCAGTCAGTCAGTCAGTCAGTCAGTCAGTCAGTCAGTTTGTCTGTCTGTCTGTCTGTCTGTCTGTCTGTCTGTATGTCTGTCTGCCTCACTGTGTTACATTTGCATTATTGAATTTCATGTTGATCATAGAAAAATAAAACAGATGGAATGCCCACTGCTGTAAGAAAAAGATGATACCGAGATGCAAATAACGAAGTCAACATTCCAGATATTGCATTACGGAGGAAGAAAGGGCACTACCTCTTGGGATTCAGTCATGCTTTGGCTATGATCTTTTAAATCAAATCAGCAACCTTTATTCCAAAGTCAAACTTATTGTCATGATGGTATCTCGCTGGAGCGTTTCGCTATAACTTCCTACTGTGGTATCAGCATTAATGTAGAGCACCATAACTTCCTACTGTAGTATCAGCATTAATGTAGAGCACCGAATTCATTCAGCATTGGTGCCACCAATGCTGGAGAAGCTGGATATCAGCTGTATATGACTCTTAAGATGCAGGAAATATAGTATATAAGTATATAATTTGCAGAGATCTCACAATGCATGCAGTTAAATTAACCCATTAAGACCGGGAACGCGTCTGTGTCATTTTTAGATTTCTTTGGCTATTCAAAAATAGCAGATATACAAGCTCATATCTTGTACAGTATATCTGCTATTTCGTGAAAATCTGTGTACATCTTTGAATATGTATTTTTTAAAGCGAACATTTGCAACTCAAATCTTTGCTTCTGGGGGTCCCTGGATGGGGGTCCCTGGACCCCATGTTGTTCCAGGGACCCCCAGAAGCACAGATAGGAGTAAAAAAAAAATCTTTAAAACACACATTTTCATGATTCTTCCAACAAATAGCAGATCTACACATTTTTTGAATAGCCAAAGAAAAATGACACAAGATGCTTTCCCGGGCTAAATGGGTTAATAAACCACCATCTATATTCTACGAGCCCCCTTCTAGTATCACCATATCTTGTGTTACACGCGTCCAATGTTTGTACAAGCTGTTAAGTTTCGCTGCGAGGACAGAAGGTCAGTGGAAGGTGGACACAGCCGCGTTCGATCTTTGGCCTGCCTGAGGATGTGTTGATGTTGCAGAATGGGTTGGCCGTGGGCTACCGCTGTGGTACTGACCTTGCGCAAGGCCTCAAGATCAGCTAAGAGCCCAACTGGGGCTCCCACAAGGCGTCTGGAGAAACAGCACAAGAACATGGATAATAGATGTCCTTTTTCGGCGGATCTGGGAGTCGGGTACCATACAGAATTTTGGGAGTCAACATCTGTCATTTGTTCCAAGGATTAGTTTAATGGACATCGACTCGACTCTACAAAGTCTGAATTCCAGAGTAAGGTTGTGTCTGTTGTGATCACATCAGCACTATTCAAAGAAAGCTGAATCATCTTGGGTAGAGATGGAGGTATGCCTGATTTCAACAGCGCAATCTATTAAGCCCCATCGTCAGGCCATTATCCCTGCTTGTCTGTCATTCAAATTTCCTTGAAGGAAAAGAGGAAAAGAGGGTTGATTTCAACAGGGGACCGCGCGGTATCAGTCGCGTGTGATTTCTTGCAAAACCTCCGCAGGGGTACAGTTGTTTCCCCTGAATACCAAAGACACTTAGGCAGCACACATCACACGCCCGGCAACGGTGTGCCTCTGGCTGACGAAAGCAGCCAGCCAGAGCTGTCAGCGACATCACTCAGTCCGTGCTCGCCCCCACCATCATCACCGCCTATCCAACCTATCCCCACTGGAATAGAAACTGGCACAGGGCTACATCTCTTTGAGCTGTTTAATGTGAAATGCTGGATGCAAAAAAAATGGAAGCACTCAAGGCTGTTGACACAGCAGCGCTGTGAGTTCATGTAGTTTTCACCCAGGGTGCCATGGAGCCACGGAATACCTTTCATAAAGCACATTACAGGCAGCTTCCCCCTTACGTGCGCTGATCGTTTACGAGGGAGAAAGGAGCAAAACACCTTGGTTAAGATGCATGTCATTGCTGCTGGGCAGAAACCTTGTATGTCCAAAAACGTTACTTTTCAGGAAATGGAAAAAAGAACTTACGTTTCAAAGAATCCAATGTAGTTATTATTCAGTCACAAGCTTCTGTTAATATTTTAGTTTTCACTTATCCCACAGACAGACCACCACTTTCAACATACTATTCTTTTCTATAGAAAAGAATAAATAGCTGATCTGAGCTTGTACAGTAGATATTTTTACAACTTTTGTGCAATACTGTTTATACAAATTATAAAATAGGGCGTTCATTTATGAAAAAAACATAACAGGATGAAATTTGGAGATAAAACATATCTGCCCGGCAGCAAAGATGTGCATGTACGCTTGTGTGTGTGTGTGTGTGTGTGTGTGTGTGTGTGTGTGTGTGTGTGTGTGTGTGTGTGTGTGTGTGTGTGTGTGTGTGTGTGTGTGTGTGTGTGTGTGTGTGTGTGTCAGTGCATGGCATGCCTATGGAATAAGAAGTCTATACTAATAGCATTATCACATAAAAAAGGCAATACCTTGAAAAGGCATTGACAACAGCAGAAAACACTTGGAGAAAGATTGAGTCAGGGAACGGCAAGGACTTGGCTCAGACCTATTGTGCTTGCTCAGAGAATGAGTGAGCGGCATCCATTTTTGCCTTAATGAAGTTAGTGACCCTCTGAAAGGTGACACATTTACCGCCCAGGGGATTTATACACTCCTGCTCCAAGGCTCCAGTTCAATATGGAGAGGACAGATTTTACTCCACGTAGGCTATACACACGTGACTCCAAATATATCCTCAGAATTCACACCAGGAGATTCATTTTCTGACACTGCTGCCATAATTAAAGCCTAAGCTGTTGCATTCCATCTTCAGCAAGGGGGGGAGGGATTTTTTACACAACACTCCAAATAGTTTCAGGGAAGTTTGGATTGATATCACTGACACAATGAGAAATATTCATCTTAAAACTTTGCTGGACAACGTGAAACAACACACAAGGTGACAAGATGCATTGTTTGAGATCTGTCGACATCTGGGGAACAGAGTTAAACAGAGCATGCGGAACGTGTAGTCTATGTGAGGGGAAACGGTGGCTCCACTGTACCGGGGCCTAAGACCGCTCAATTATTGATAGCATTCTTACTTATGCAAATATGTTGAATTATTTCTGTGTGACAGCTTGAAGTTGAGGCCTGGAGGAGTGATGTGATGTCGGAGCGAAGACCCCTCTTTTCTTTGCGAAGCATAGGATGCATAACACTGCCTCAGTGCATACTGTTTTACATTCTAATTATCTGGTTTGACAGGCTTTATTGCCGGGGCTCAATGCTGAGGCCTCCGTCCCAGACTCATTCCACATGTGATGTCAGTGCAGGCATAATGAGATAAGATAGTTTGAGTGCTTAGCCTCGCCCATTCGCCGCGTGCTCACTCACTTTGCGAACCCCCCAGCCCCCACCCTTTTCAACGCATGCAAATCAAAATGCGGTCGCTCTTGACTACAGTGCATTCATTACCACCTCGAATGTGGCAAACATGCTCACTAAATACACATCCCAAGGATACAGGTAGACATGTGGTTTTATTCTGCGCCTTCAATTCTGCCTTTGTCTTATGTGATCAGCTTTATGCTGGAGCCAGATAGATCAAAAGGGGTTTGAGGTGTGCCGCTATGACGGTGATTAGAATAAACGATGCTTTTTTTTTTTAAAGATGTCCGTTACTTATTAAATACAGTTAAGCCAATCTAAGACACAAACAGGGAGACAGTTTTTCCCCTCTAACTTTAATTAAGCTACAGGGAATTCATTGCATATTGTAGGTAAACACACAGAGTCAGGGGAATACCAATGGAAATTAAATGCTCTGCCGCTGCTTTTCTCATTACAACATGAAATGAAACATTTATCACCGACTTTCATTTTGCTAAAAGGCCGACATTTTGCGGGTCAACCGCTGATAAAA
Organism: Gymnoscopelus braueri; assembly: GCF_963280865.1. Lineage (NCBI taxonomy): Eukaryota > Metazoa > Chordata > Actinopteri > Myctophiformes > Myctophidae > Gymnoscopelus > Gymnoscopelus braueri. The sequence continues at coordinate 21,979,135 of NC_137622.1, forward strand.
GGACAACTTTATTCTATTTACTTTATGATTTACAGTTTCATTCTCTGCTTTTAGAGTGCTCTAGTAAAAGCAGTGTAACGCCACCTGCACTTACTGTATCTTCAGAGTTCAGCCTTGTTTGGTGGCACGGTTAATGAATTCTCTCTCTCCCATTTTCTGTCTGTCTGTCTTTCTGTCTGTCTGTCTGTCTCTCTCTCTCTCTCTTTCTTATCAGCCATAGAGGTGAACCTGCAGAAAGCCTTGGCTGAGGCCTCCGAGACTTGTACCCAGGAGTGCCTGATCTTGGGCCACTCTGACAGCTGCTGGATGCCCCCAGCCCTGGCCCAGTTCCAGTCTCCCGGCAGCAACAGCCCCACCTCCACCCCTGCCACCACCACCACCACCACATCTGCCAGTATCCCGCTCCCCTCCTTTGGCTTCCAGCAGAGCTGGGCCCGGGGTGGCAAAGGCAGCATGGGCTGCATGGGGGTCATGGACGGCCGTCATACCCTGGGCAGGTCTGTGCCCAAAAAAGCTGAACTGGACAAAGGGATCAGCCGGCCACAGTTCTACAACACCCTGGATAGACACTCCAGTAAGAAAGAGGACCCCGTGAAGGTCATCCCCCTGGCAAGCTTTTCCACACCCGGGCAGCAGACCTCCAGCCACGGCGGAAGCGCTTCCTTCCTACACGAGCACCAGTTGTAAGACAAATGAAGAGAATCCGTCCATACACACCACTCTATCCGTAGATGACTCTGTGTCAGTGACTTTTTGATCAGTGTGTGTGTGTGTGTGTGTGTGTGTGTGTGTGTGTGTGTGTGTGTGTGTGTGTGTGTGTGTGTGTGTGTGTGTGTGTGTGTGTGTGTGTGTGTGTGTGTGTGTGGTATGCATCATTTGACAAACTATGATCAGCTCCATGCAAGAGAAAAGAACCCAACAGCGGCTGCTTTTAAGATGATGTCATGTAGACGAAAAAGTGAACCTTTTGAAGGAAGGATGTTAAGTATTTACATACCAGATCCATGTATACTGTAGTATGTAAATGGTTATTCTATACCAAAGTAGTTCCATCACAGAAAAAAAATACGAAAAACAACAAAAAACAACAAACAAAAAAAAAGAAGAAAAAAAAGAAAGATGTTTTTGCCTTCAGTTTGGTGATGTTTGTATAATCATCAGAAAGGACTCTGTGCGCTTCACGCTCACTGAACCCCAGCTCAGTGGAACAGCAAGCAAACTGAAAGACAATTACCTTGCATATAAACAAATGCAAATGATAAGAGTATATTGTATTGAGCAAGCTGAATCTGGCTAAATGCTAATTGTGAGCTTTGGGTGGAGGATGTTTATGTTCAAGCTCTGGTGAAGTATTGCTTAGTATGTCATGCAGCTCAAACTCCTTTAGGTGGTAGAAGATGTCTCTTCCCTCTAGCCGGAACATGTTTCAGAAGTCTATTTTGGTCAGGGGACTGCAGAAGGGTAAAAAAAAAGTCTACAATGCATAACTAGGCCAACAGAAGGCTGTGCGCCGGTATTCTATGTTTTCAACACACCTCCTTAGACAAAATCTAAGGGTAAAAAACACACTTGCACACTCACACACAAGATGTTTTCCATATGGTGATTGCTCAGACTCCGCCACCTCTATTAAGAACATGTTTATACCCAGCATTATCTCATTAGCTCAGTCTTGAAAGGCACAGACAGACGCACGTCGGAAATAATGCCTTTGTTTTCCTCCTCTCTTTGTATTTCTCACATTCTCCACTCTTCATCACTCAGAACAATACACACGATAAGTGGTTCGGAGCCAATTACGGCATTCTCACAACAGTGTAATTACTGTGTGATCTTCATAGCGGCACTCGTTGTTGTCGAAAGATCTAAAATGGTGCTCCAGCCAAGCCAGAAACCTGTAATGCGTGCCATAGCAACAGGAAAGTGCGGACAGTGCCCCCAAAAATAGAAGCTTCATTTGACTTCTTCCCGCAGCAATTCATCATATAATTAACAACTCTAATGTTTCCTCATATTAATTAAGAATTGTGAATTTTTCAAGCTGTTTAGTTTTTCTTCACAGTTTTAATTTATCAACCTCCCACTTTGTATAGATGCTGACAAGAACAGCAGTAAGTCGCAATGGGCCTGGCTGGGTAGAAAGCGCTTTTAGCGGGCCCCCTACCCTATGACTGATTGTTGACCCTGTTCAGGTTCAGGTATGATCACACTGCCAGCGTCTTCTCCAGCACCACATCTGTTGCTTGTAATGTTGCTATACTGCTGCTAATGACTCTAAGCTGAGAAGTGAATGTGTGTGGTTTAGGATCATCACTGGTTTAATCCATTAAGACCGGGGAAAGGATCAGTGTCATTTCTTTGGCTATTCAAAAATAGCAGATATACAAGCTCATAGCGTGGCACCGAGTACTGCGTTATGAGCTTGTAGATCTGCTTCTTCTTTTTTTATCATGAAAAATTTGTGCAAATCTTTGAATATATCCATTTTTTTTTTAAGCGAATATTTGTAACTCATATCTTTGCTTCTGGGGATTCTACAAATGTCTTCTAAATCCTAACAGTTTTTTGAAAAAAACCTATGTTGCTATAATCAGTGGTCACTGGTTCTCAAAACATTTTCATGTCAAGGATCCCCCCCAAAATTATACGCATTTGGCCGTGGACCCCATCTCGAAATATTTTGTTCCAGGGACCCCCCCAGAAGATTTTAGTTAAAAATGTTTGCTTTAAAAAAGATATGTATATACATATATTCAAAGATTTGCGCACATTTTCACGATTAGAAAAAAATTGCAGATCTACAAGCTTGTAGCTATGAGCTTGTATATCTGCTATTTTTGTATAGCCAAAGAAATCTAAAATGACACAGATACTAAGTGACATTCATTTAACAACATTCTTATAAGTCCATGATAAAATTAAACACCCATCAAGTTTACTGATCTCCCATAATCCTTAATAAACACATACCGGTAAGAAATACTGCATTTTAAAATGCCCAACTAGGGACAAGAGTCGGAAACAGGCAGTAGCTATAAACTGTGTGCAGCACATAGGGTCCCTGTTCTGACCATTTTATTGTAATTATGTGAAATTGCGCCATCCCTATTAAACACACACATAATATAATGATTCTGTCTAATAATCCAAGCCAGGTTTTCAGCTAAAGAGCTTATAGAAATCATTTTCTAGCGATATCTTGAGACTTGGGAATAGGTGTAAATCTATAATGCAAGGTGACATTCTCGAGGGAAGGGCCAAGTCAAATTGTGTTTGCACGCTCCTGGCTGCTGATACTATTCCCTGTGACACTTGGGGTCAGGGCTGTTATAATTATTAAGAGGATTTTGTCGTGATTCAGTGAAATTATATCAGTCAAAAGCACAATGGGTCAAGGGCAAGTCAGGACCAATACCATCCATCTTGAGTCAATTAGGGAAAATGAATTCAATTTTCACTCAAGACAAAAACAACAAAATGAAATAAACCTTCTTATGAATGTCACTCAGTACAAAATCCCATATTTGGGAATCTAATTTGGGTGTAATTGATATTATTTTCCCCAGCTTTATTTTGTCACGTTCTCATTATCTAAAAGAAAAACAACAATAATTTGTGCATCATAGCATGAACAATTCATATGAAGTCAAGATAAACAGTAAACACACATCAAAGAGAACAAATTGTGATGTAATTGCAAGTCAGGATTTGTTAGTCAGACAAACTGAACCAAAAGTGAGGCTCTGTGTGTAGCCCGAAACCCAACTATTTTCATCTCCCACTATTATATGAAGGGTGGAATTTTAAAAGCATAGATTTAAAGGTAAGCCTAATGAAATATTGGTTTGGGTTGTGGTTGCTGAGTCAAGAAACAAAACCATTTTTGATCCTGAAGCCCGGAAATCAACATTGGTGTCATCTGCTGTGGGAGTATTTCACAAGAACAAAATTGGTAATTTTGTATCGTGTTGAGAGAGAGACGAGCAGTACATACATAATGTGATGGCATATTGTCACTATATTTTCTAGTAAGAAACTTTAAAGTGATTTGTTTAAAATGATTTACTGAATCACATGTACATTATAGCATTAATGCAGCAATGCATTATGTAGCTGATACCCCTCACTCTTTTAGCACTCTCTGCCCACAAAACGTTGTTATTTAAATGTTATTTAATGTTTTTTGGCATCTAGATGAACCGAAGGGCAATTTTTAAATGAAATGGCAAACATCTGCATGAATGTACATTAATAGGATGTTATTTTGGATACAAAAACAATAGAATATTATTATTTTTCTTTTGGTCTCCTGCAGTCTCCCATTTTGTTTGAGCACCGACCGTGACCCATGTAGAAGTACAATGGTGATATCAGCATTTGTTACAAAAACGTGAAAAAAAATGAAAAAACTACATGCAATATGAATGTGTATTAGTATTTCAGTGGATAAGTGGCACATAGTCTTCTTAGTAAATGGTGTCACTTGTTGCCAAAGGTTTTAATGTTTCACAAACCGAGAATGGACAGTGGACAATGAAACCTGAAGAGTGCTGAAAAACACTTAGAAGAGATCACTTTGCATGATTACACCCCCTTCGTCATTTTTGTACTTTTCTAAAGCCCCAGACCATACTAATAGTATACTAAAAGCCTGGATGTCAATGGTTTTTCAATGATTCGGTTTTTCCAGCAACGTTAGATTCAAAAAGTATGTGTCATGTTCACCGTGTCAACCTGCCTCATTATATGCATGAGCTGTTTGGACCAGCAAAGCTGTTTTTTGACACTTGATTACGTAATTCATGATTCCATGTCAATATCAGAATTGATGTTTACCGCTCTACCTGTGTGTCTGTCCTATCAGCGACAACATCAAAATGTTACACAGTATACACATTCAAGCCTTGTGAAGTGTGCGTACAACATATACAGTACACAATAAATGTGAAACATTTCAAATTGTATATAGCAGTACCCCTATGAAATTATAAAAACAGGTGGCACACATAATGAGTAACAGGTTAAGCGCTGGAAATCAGTATGGCGATGAAGAGGGAATACAAATATGAAATGATGAGACGACAATCTCTGTTCAACTGTAAATGGCTATATGCATAATATTGCTGTGTTGGAATGTGTGTGCATAAGACATGTGTGTGTGTGTGTGTGTGTGTGTGTGTGTGTGTGTGTGTGTGTGTGTGTGTGTGTGTGTGTGTGTGTGTGTGTGTGTGTGTGTGTGTGTGTGTGTGTGTGTGTGTGTGTGTGTGTGCGCATGAGTGTGTGTGCGCACATGTCTGTATACTGGCATGTGTCTTGCCAGAATATTTTGTGCACACACATGTATCTTGTACAAAATCTATATCAAAAACCTGCTATGAGATATAAGTATATGCTTGTAAATTAGTCATCAGTGAGAGTAGGTCAAGGTTGCTTTGAGAGAAAGCTTAAATGCTTGCCAGCGGTTATGTGTTGGTCAGTTAAAGCTATACAATATGTGTTGTCATGCCTTTGTAAGATATCCCACCAAAATCTATGAAAAAAATAAAATAAATAATGATAATAATAATGACTTTCCATGTGGTAAAATGATTTTCTTGTCATGGAATTTTACTTGAGCCATTAAATATTGAGTCTTCAAAGTAAGAATGGGTTATACTTGTCATTCATTTTATGCTGTGGTTTTGTCATATCAATACTTCACTTACTGTACAACAATTAATTATCCTACTAATCATAGAAGACCTCTTGGTTTCGGGTGAGGACAAAACGCAAGTTGAGGAAGCCCTCAATTCTGACTTGGCTCTCTGATAATTAACTGTCATTACACCTTAAAACAAAATCAATTATTTTTGGGTCCAAACATAACCTTAGTAATGCCAATGACTTCAAGGTCAGAGTTGACGATAATGTAATCTCAAGTAAAGAAGAGGTTACCTATCTGGGCTGTATTCTTGATAACAAACTGACAGGTGAAAAAAAGGTGAATCAAGAAATTCAATCAAACAACAAGAGTTTTGGGACGGGATTTCGTAAATATTCTATGCTCTGTTGATGAATTGAATACATAGGACCACAATGGAAACAAGTCTGAGGACCTTTTTCGGTTATCCTTTTAGCCTAAATGTTTTACTGTACCTTCGTGCTGTTTACATTTGTTTGACCAATTAAGTATTCAGACCTCCAACGAGGATAGGGCATTTGACACAAATTCACACTACAAATAACAAGTATTTATTATTATAGTATTATTATCATTGGAAAATAAAGAGCATTTTGCATTCATTCACCAGACCATTAATAAGGTCCAAGAACTGTATCCAACATGAATAACCATCTCTGTTCAATAAATGTACATGCCAATTATTTTTCTCCCCCCAAAAATGTCCCTAAAGGAGCTTTACAGTACCTTTTCTTTGCTCTATCTTTGCCCTCATTTAGTATTCCATATCCTATGAATTATGCATACATTTCATCTATCCATAAATGTCTCTCGCATAACTCGACCACCGTCTGACCGAATGACTTCAAACTTGGCGTGTGTTGTATCACCGAGGACACCAGGGTGTGTTGTACCGAGTGGGAATTCAGTTGAAGGGGCGGTTGTCCAGAACCGAAAATTCAAACGTCTCTGTATGTGTCTCATACAGTACTGTATATGGAGATACCTGTATCTGTGTGTGTCTGTATGAATGTATCCTTTTTATGTCCATGAATAGCGTCAAAGTAGTGACGTTGAATATGACAAGCACTATGATAAAAGGTACAGGACCAGGTACTCTGACAATGGGTACACAGTATTCTGACAACAGGCACAACGGGTAGAACAGGCATTGCATAACCAGAGGGACAAGTGTTCCCAACGGGCATCGTTCCCAGCGGCATCGTTCCCAATGGGCATCGGCCTAGCCTAGTCCTCCAAAATCTTAGTTATACATTCTATTAAAGCTATTCTATTAGAGCATAAGAAACTACACAGATTTTCATGGGTACGTTTCAAAAAGACACTAACCAAACAAAAAACATGACTTTGGAGGAGTGGTTCTTTAAGGTCAGAAATTACAACATTAATTTCACTTGAAAAGATGCCTTTATGGCTCCAATGGCACTTCTTCGATACCATAGACACACAGTAGAGTACTAAAAAATACCTTGTCGTTTGGACCCAATTTATAACTGCAGAATGTATGCTCCGAAGTATGACAGTGTAGTGTGCCAGACATAACTGATAAACAAACTGAGAACGCATCGCAACGCTAGGCGTTCTTTTCACAATGTATGCAGTAAAAATGTTACGCCCAGAGCCGGAGCTCACGTGTGTTGCTGTGTTGAGAGGCTGGATTACAGCATGTGTCGTATATGTGTATTAAGTGGAGGATATGGCTTAATCTTATCAGGTTTGATGCCATTAGTGCACAATGCAATATACAGTTTGAAAAAAGGACATGAGCGCTGTACACATCAACTTTTCCCACAGATCGCTAAATAAGTCCAGGTTGTTCCTAAAATGTACAGTACGTGTTATTGGCATTTCCCCCTCTTTCAAACACCAACCAAACACAAAACAATCACGCCATTTGTCCCTGTGGGATTTGAGTAGGTTTACACCTAGTGTCACACCCACGCAGATGGAAGCTCCGTAGCTGGGGACCGTTCTTTGTTTTAATACATCCATGGCGGGTGTTAAATTCTGTTCTTCTCTCAGACAAGACAACATAATTTATCATTTCTGTCCAATAGGTTAATTAGTTTATTAAGTCTTTGGCACAGAAGTTCACAAATACTTTCCACCTGGTCAACCACAATAAGAGTCGTGCTACAACGTTCCTAAACATTCCTATCATTACATGAATGAATGACCATTACAATTGTGAGAGCGGTACCGCAGCAAAGAAACTGACATTTCCATTTAATTTCAGCTTCTTACAGTACTTTACTCTGTATGGAATGATTAATAAGTTATCAGATGTCGTTAAATGTTACGTTTTGTTTGAAAAGGTTTAAAAAGGGCAATTTGTTTCACAAAGTCACGACAACGCTTGCCGCTGAGCTAGAAAGTCTATCAGCTTTGTACGTATGCAATCGTTCTTATCCAAAATGATGTTTTCTGCAATTAAAATGGATAAAGAGTTCATAGTTATATTAATGTGTAAAGTACTATATGACATTTCCTCCCTGGATTTAATAAAATTGGTATCATTCAGATATCAAGTTATTGGTAAAAAAAATATTTGAATGATACCCAGCCCTAGATGAGATTGTAACAAGTAGAGTCCCATTTATCCATTTCAATTTCAAATTCATTTTGAAGAGACAGCTCTGATTTAGACGTGACATTTGAGCTTTACTACAAAGATATACAGTCTTTTTGGTCTGTGAAAAGGTTGCCCGTCTGTCTACCCATCCCGTCTGTCTACACACACCCACCCTATCCGTCCGTCCATTACAGCCTTGATGCCTCAAAGTCTGCAGTACCTTCCCCATCGCCCTAGGCTGTGTACCTTACCTGAGGCCCTTTTGGCTTAACCCGTTCAATCCGGGAACGCGCCTGTGTCAATTTAGATTTTCTTTTGCTGTTCAAAAATAGCAGATATACAAGCTCATAGCGCGGCACCGAGTGCCACGATATGAGCTTGTAGATCTGCTATTTTTGGGGGGGGAAAGTGAACATATGTGCAAATCATTGAATATATATATATATACACTTTTAACTAAAATCTTTGCTTCTGGGGGTCCCTGGAACAAAATATTTCGAGATGGGGGTCCGCGGCCAAATACATATAGTTTTGGGTGGTCCTTGACATGAAAAAGTTTGAGAACCACTGATATATATAGCAACATAAGTTTTTATTTTTTAAACTGTTAGGATTTAGAAGACATTTGTAGAATTCCCAGAAGCAAAGATTTGAGTTAAAAATGTTCTTTAAAAATATACATATATATATTCAAAGATTTGCAAAACAAAATCACGATTTTTTTCCCCCCAAAAAATCAGAACTACAAGCTCGTAGCGCCGCGCTATGAGCTTGTATATCTGCTATTTTTGAATAGCCAAAGTATAAAATAATGATTAAAGTGGTTACACAGATGGCGTTCCCGGTCATAATGGGTTAAAGCTTCTGCCACAGTTCTCTTTTGAATACATACAAGCCCTCAGAGAACCAACCTCTGGCATATAGTGCAGAGGTTGATGTTCGTGACAATAGGACATGACAGGATCTGCCGGCTGTGACTCCTAAACTTGTGCGACACAGAGTCACAGAGTCTTGTACCTTGTAAGGAAGCCAATGGTTTACTGGACCGTGTCATCCTGCTGTATCTTTAACATTATGCTTAGTCCTTCTCTCAATTTCCTTCAGACAATCGCCCACGACCTGGCCCATTAGTTTTCCGTGGTAATTGGCTAATCATGAGATGATGATTATGCCAAGGATATCTGCGCTAAGCTGTCAAAACACACATATCCAACTATTACACATTTCCAGTAATTACAACACATTCTCAGAGAAAATACGCTAACAAGAACTTTGTGATCTTAACAGCACACTCAATCACCCCCCCACACACACACACGCACATATTTTTTCCTATCTGCTAACGAGCTTGATATAAGCCTACGTAGCTCTCAAGGTGTCATCTGCTGGAACATTGGGAGAACATACAGTATAGAGATTGTCAAACAGGGTGCTCATTTCAAATTGTAATTAAACTGGCCATCAGGTACCTTGAGGCTGTTTAGTCAACAGCAGGATACTAATTACTTTAAGATGACCTTTGGAATAATATCTAGTGAATTATTCATAAATGGGAAAATTGCTTCTGAGACATGCCAACGACATCCAGGGGACAGTCAAGTTTACACAGACATTTCCATGCAAAGATTTTCACTCGATATTGGTCATGAAAATTGACCAACGATGGCTGGATACAAATGTGGGAGGTTTGTCTCTGCCAGGTCAGGTAGGTTATTGTGGGCCAGCAATGTTGGGAATGCGCCAATCAGGATGGAATATGAAAAATCGGACGGAGACGTCTTGATCACTTGACCATAAAGATAATGTGTACCAATTTGCGTGATGCTTGGACAAAATTTGTAGTAGTAATATAATAAAATAATTGCTGATGTTTTGCAAAAATCAGCCTCCTGGTGGCGCTATAATAGGGCATTGTTAAAAGGGTGGCATTTATTCCCAAACGTAGTGCAAATGTGCGTGGAAAGTTTCACAGCAATCGGACGCTGCCTTCATGATTTGCAGCATTTTGTTCAAAATGTACCACTCCTACAAACTTTCAATCTTAGCCAATCAGGATGGAATATGAAAAATCTAACAGATTTGCCTTGATCACATGACTATAGAGATCATGTGTACCGATTTGCGTGAAATTTGGATAAAATGTGAAGGAGTAATATATATATATATTTTTTTTTTACATAAGTCGGCCTCCTGGTGGAGCTATAAAACACAGATGTAAACTAGAAAAAGTGCTCCTCGGAGCACAGGTCTCCGCCAGGTCAGGTACGTTATTGTGGCCTCCTGGTGGCGCTATAATAGGCCAATGTGAAAAGGGTGCCATTTCTTCTTAGGCCTTTCACGGTAATCGGACACTGCATTCATGATTTGAGGCATTTTGTTCCAAAAATGTGTTTTGCTAAATTAGACCTGCTGGTGGCGCTATAACAGGCCAATGTGAAATGGGTGGCATTTCTTTCTCGGCCTAGTGGGAATGTGCGTGTGAAATTTCACGGAAATTGCAAGCTGCGTTCATGATTTGAGGCATTTTGTTTTGGACCAATCCTGCAAACTTTGGAATCCAACCTTAGCCAATCAGGATGGAATATGGGAGATCGGGCAGATCCGGGTTGATCACATGACTATAGAGATACTGTGTACCAATTTGCATGACGTTTGGATCAAATCTGTAGGAGTAATGTCAAAAAATTGGTTTTGCATAAATCGGCCTCCTGGTGGCGCTATAACAGGCCCATGTGAAAAATTTGGGGCAGAGGTTCTGAATTGGCATCGAGGGAGTGTGTGTGCACAGTTTCGCAGCGAGCGGGCCAACGGTGCCGGAGATTAGCTGGTAACACTCGGACAGGACACACACACGGACGGACAGACGGACGGACGGACGGACGGACAGGGGGTAAAACATACTCTCTCGCCATGCCTTTCGGCCTGGCGGAGACAAAAATGCAGGCAAAGGTTTTTCCTTGACCTCTAGGGAGTGTGCATACAAAGTTTTACACAGATCGGTGCAGTTATAGGTACAATCACAAATCGGCCTGTTATAGCGCAACCATGAGACTGATTTGAAATTCTTCAAGTGGCATTTCTTTCTCGGCATAGTGAGACAGTGCGTGCAAAATTTCACGGAGATCGCATTTTGTTCAAAACGGAGTAGTCCTGCAAACTTTGGAAGCCAATCTCAGCCAATCAGGATGGAATATGAAAAATCTGAAAGACCCGTTTTGTTTCATGACTATAAGAGATACTGTGTACCAATTTGCTTGATGTTTGGACAAAGACTGTAGGTGTGTATACACCAAGGGTGCAGCTTCCTGTTCTGAAATTAAGTCCAAATAGGAAGTGAGTTCAGCTGACAGTTCATATGAATGGCCAGTAGTTTAGCTGTTTTACCCCTGCTGGTGTCAGAAAGAATTTCCCTCAGTGCAAGTGGGTGGGTTTTTGACGAACTTTAGACTTGATTTTCTTACCTTAATAAACATTGTCATAAATACTATATGCTTCCAGTCGCTAGTTTAAAGTCTTCTTTCAATCATCATGATATGCGTTTTGGTAAATTATGGTCCCATTTATCAAAACATTTACCATAAAGTAGGTTATGCTCTAGGAGGGGCGGGATGATTTGATTGACAAGCTACACAACCAATAACATTCATTCCCCGCCCCCGCTCTTGATTGACAAGCTACCCAACCAATAGCATTCATTTAGCGTTTGATTTCATTTCCGGTTGCTTTTTTGTATATATTAAAGATGGCGGATTTGAAATCGTTGAAAAATCGGCTTCATTTACGGTCTGTAGAGTCTGGGGGTGTGACTTTGTCCATCTCTTTTATACAGTCTATGGTGCACGCAGACACAGACGCACGCACGCACGCACGCACGCACGCACGCACGCACGCACGCACGCACGCACACACACACACACACACACACACACACACACACACACACACACACACACACACACACACACACACACACACACACACACACACACACACACACACACACACACACACACACACACAGTAAATACTGTATACGAATGGTAAGGAAATAACTATTCTAAGTTGATGCGATGCATTGTGCACAGTATAGAACTGAACCTCACCAGAATATTATGATGCTTTCTGTATGACAGCTGAATCAATAAACCCTATATAGCTTGTGGTAAAAATACCATGCATTCATTTGGGGTTGGTGTACATAAGAGCATTGCTCCATGAGTGGTCACCCAATGACTTTAATAGCATGACAAGTGATATTAACCATAGAGTATGCCACGGCCGGTGTAACGTCCAGATATGATCATAATTGAGCATTTATGGGAGCTTATGTAACTATGTCAACAGTGACAACATTCTCCATCGCCATTGTAAATGTATAGGGCCCTGATCATTAACAGACCTTGGTAATTGGCAGTAATTAACATTGACCTTGCCCTCAACAATATCAGCAGACTTGAACCATGCCAGAAAAAGCTCCTCTATCATTACACAACCAACTGTGACTGAAAAAGACTTTATACGAGAGATAGATTTTACAGTCATCCTATAACCACAGGATAGAATGAGAATAAAGATCCAGAGCATACACATGTATCTAATTTTGCTTTTCAAAGTCACACACTGCAGTGTAAACAGTAACCACTCCCTCTAATACCTTCCTTTGCTAAATGAATACAAAATACATCCAGTTGTTGAGAATACATCCTCATTAGCCCCCTTGCACCAAGGAGGAACATCAGAGAAACTGCTAAGACGTTAATATGGAATGTGCGATAGCTCTGCCTCTGGAGTTTATTCTCTCTGCAAATCTAAAGGTACGATCAGAAGAGCACACATTGTGCCTGACAACCCCGTTCAAGTTCACCGTGCATGCATGTTTCAGCAGGTGAGGCAGCAAAGTCCCTGATGCCGTTTCTCCATGGCATATTTATTTTCTTTTTCAGATTCTCACCAATAGCACAGAGCCTTTGCCCCACTCTTTGATATCTGTGAGATCAAACAAAAACAACACTGGTGACATTTACTGCAGTGCATGTGTGGTGTTTGTGTTTTGAATGTGTAATCACTATTCATGGGGAAGCTCGATTTGGCGATTTTGTTTCGTTTGAACACCAGATGGCCAAACTGATAAGGCTTGTGATGTCATACAGTACAATACCAGCCAGCAAAACACTGCAAGGTGTGTCATGCCATCAGCCTACTATGTAGTCTGAGTATTATTTGCTCTCTTTATCATCCAGCCATCTCATCTCTCAACCTACAGTGTTATACACAATGGTATGTGTGTCTTCCCCAATGAAATATTGTGTTGTGTGCATTATCAATGGTGTAAATGAATACAGGCAGAAAGAAAAATAACTGGAAAAAGTGCTCCTCGGAGCACAGGTCTCCGCCAGGTCAGGTACGTTATTGTGGCCTCCTGGTGGCGCTATAATAGGCCAATGTGAAAAGGGTGCCATTTCTTCTTAGGCCTTTCACGGCAATCGGACACTGCATTCATGATTTGAGGAAATTTGTTCAAAAAATTAGACCTGCTGGTGTCGCTATAACAGGCCAATGTGAAAAGGGTAGCATTTCTTCCTCGGCTTAGTGGGAATGCGTGTGCGAATTTTCACAGAAATGGCAAGCTGCGTTCATGATTTCAGGCATTTTGTTGAAAACGGAGCAATCCTGCAAAGTTTGGAAGCCAACCTTAGCCAATGAGGATGTAATATGGAAAATCGGACAGATCCGGATTGATCACATGACTATAGAGATACTGTGTACGGATTTGCATGACGGTTGGATAAAATCTGTAGGAGTAATATAAAAAATGGGTTTTGCACAAATCGGCCTACTGGTGGCGCTATAACAGGCCCATGTGAAAAAATTGGGGCAGAGGTTCTGAATTAGCATCGAGGGAGTGTGTGTGCACAGTTTGGCAGCGACCGGGCCAACGGTGCCGGAGATTAGCTGCTCACGGACGGACAGGACACACGGACGGACAGGTGCAAAACATACTCTCTCGCCATGCCTTTCGGCATGGCGGAGACAATAACCCTGCACACTCATCTGCTCCAATGTAAATTTATTGACAACGTTTCGAGCCAAGGCTCTTCATCGGGTCAAACTCGAATACAGGCAACAAAGCACAAAGTAAAATGGATGAAGTAGGCTAGTATGCACAAAAAGACAGTTGAAAGCTGTTTACACTCAACTGCACCACTAGAGGCTGTAGACTGGGGTTAGGATAATGGTTCAAGTGAGCATGAAATATGAGCGCCCCTAGCGAATGCGTTGTGTTGTTGTGAGGAAATGCTCATCATATCGAGACATACCGCGCACTGCCGTGTGCCTTGCCCATTTGACATGCATTTTTCATGGCTGTATCTATATAAATGACACCTATGTATATATCTACCTGTATGTCTGTCTATGTAGCTGTTCACATGCATATATACACTTAATTATCTCACACATAAACCACTTTCAACCTCACATCCCTATTTTGGGCAGGCAAAATCTTTCAGAAAGCTTAGTTTGTTTTCTTCTAAAATAGCAGATCTACAAGCACTAAACGGGTTGCGATGCGTTGTGAGCTTGATATTGTTGCCATGCAACGCTGTCGTATGATGAGGCATAACATAGGGCTTAAGTGGTTAATCCCCATCACCACAGCAGGGTTATTCTGAACAGAGTCAACCTTTACTTTCAAGAGCATCTTTGGAACAATGACAGTGACAAGTCAAAGAAAGAAACACCAGGGAAAATCAATATTGCAATTATGCGTGCAGATAATGGACACAAGGTGTTATTTAAAGTGACCAAAAAGAAGAGCTGACATAAAACCAATTCAAATTCCGCAATCATTTCAGTTTCTCACATCTGACTTTTTTGTTTGTTTCTTTTGCATGGATTTAATGTCACTCGAAAAATGAATAGTGTTTCTCTTGCCTCTCCTCTATCCAATTGGCATACATCTAATTGTTCCCTTGTTCCTTATGTTTGCATACTCTCATCAACTTAAACTCGATGAGCTATGATTGTTTTATCAGGAACACAAACCTCGACAAAACAAGCAGCAATTAAAGTCAAGAGATTAGCTAATTGGGATCTCAAGCATTTTGAATGAAAACATGTGCTTCTGCATGATAGACTAAAACAGACGCGCGAGCACACACACATACAGTACACACACACACAAACAGCACACAATGCACACAATGCACACAATGCACGCACGCATCTCGTGCTTTGCTTAAAAGAGGTCACCTCCAAACCCTGTCAAGCAGGTGGGTCAGAGATCTGGGTTTGATAACTGGAGGGAGTTAGAGAGCAGCCATTTGACAAGCAAGACAATGCTCTGACAGCACTCATTGAGCCATGATTAATGACTGACATCCCCATTGCCTGTCTCATAGAGAATGCAAATGCAACGCCGAGAGGAAATTACCCTAATATGTCCTGTAATTGGATGCAGGAAGTATCACATAGAGCAAAGATGTAATGAGGCTGTTGGCCGCTGGAACAAGCCTCTGTTACGGCGGGCACCAATGAGCTGATGAGGATATTGTTGTAGTGTGATAGGAATGACCCCCAACAAACCTGTCTCATTTGTGCTAATGCTCTGACATTTAGTGAAGACTAGTCCAAGGAAGCACGAGCTGAGTCAATGTATGATGCCTCCAGTTGAAACGCTCTGCAGCTAACCAAATCCCACTGTGTAAAAGTAATTTGCTTATTTCTGACTTGTTTAGAGCAGAGGCTTCATAACCCATCAGCAGTCCCAATGCAGACAGTTAATCACTACATTTGAAAATCTTTACTATTAGAAATGTTAAGTTATCTCACAAAATCCAAGAAAGCAAGTTGTGGTCAAGTTCACACTACATTATCCACTCGCCAAAATTTTTCGGAGCTCGCAGAGCAAAGCCCCAGATCAGAGGCAATATGGCGTTCGCTCCCCGAGGTTTTCATCGCTACGTGTGAACTGTTCAAAGACACGACCCTAGCACGATCTGAGCTCTCGCAGATGCATCTAGCATGCTAGATGTCTGGACCGGTTGGCGATTCCTAATCCTGTATGAAATGTGTTGTGACCACAGAGACAGACAGAGATAGATAAGGTCTATACACTAGTTAGCAGTATGCTATTTAATGTGTCTGAGTCTGAGTGTGTGTGTGTGTGTGTGTGTGTGCGTGTGTGTGTGTGCGTGTGTGTGTGTGTGTGTGTGTGTGTGTGTGTGTGTGTGTGTGTGTGTGTGTGTGTGTGTGTGTGTGTGTGTGTGTGTGTGTGTGTGTGTGTGTGTGTGTGTGTGTGTGTGTGTGAACAGAGAGAGAGAGAGAGACAGAGCGAGAGAGAGACATCAAGAAATGATTTAGAACAATAGCGTTCCGTCTCCTGTATGGTATCACATAATATCCCAAACAGACTTTTCGGGGATGTGTCGTGGTGAAAGATCTTGTAGTGTGTGACCCCCTGACGCTGATCAGTCATATGGTCTGGAAACCATGACTCAAGACACCCGATTTACAAGACAGAAAGTAGTACAGTATAGTGTGAACTGTACAGCGATCTAACGACTCTCAAAGTCATGCAGTGTGTGTCTGCCATCGGTTGACTGGACAACAAATCTTGTCTTTTAGATAAAGTTTTCATCAAGGTTTAACACTGAGCAGGTGCTCATTTCAAACAGCTGGCCTCAGGTTTTAATGAATATTCATAACAGATATCATATACGGTCATTTGTCATTTGAGTCTTTTGACTACATTAACCACATGTTCACTCTATCTGCCTTCTCAAGGACACTGGGTTCATGCGAGGGATTTATTAAACAAAACGTTCAAGTTCAAGACATGAATCTAAAAGGGTTTTATGATGTATTGTCAAATCGGACCCAATTTGCGAGTGTTCATTTTTGCCTGCCTAACTTCTTTAACAATACTATCCGGGACTCTGCATAAGCTAATCTCCATGCATCGATATGTCAAAAACACACCATCACTGTAGCCCTTCAAGTTCATTTGAGTTCATTTTAGCTGTCCACATGGATTGAAGATGTCTGCCGTGTTCTCTCACAACGTGCAGGTTAGGTAATAACCTAGTCTCTTTTATGAAGCCAACATCCCAGACTATTTATTTGAGCA
Source organism: Gymnoscopelus braueri (assembly GCF_963280865.1). Classification (NCBI taxonomy): domain Eukaryota; kingdom Metazoa; phylum Chordata; class Actinopteri; order Myctophiformes; family Myctophidae; genus Gymnoscopelus; species Gymnoscopelus braueri. Next base: position 21,996,514 of record NC_137622.1, read on the forward strand.
ACAGCAGATCAGCTAAAGAAAAAAATAAGAAAAAGTAATTTCTTGGAATTAAAGGCTCGTTTGAAGAGGAACATTTCAAATTCCACTCCCCATAAAATTTGGCATCCTAGGGGGCAGGCGCTGCAAACAGCTGATTTCAATATTTTGGATGTACTGCTCAAAATAAGAGTTAAGCACCTATGCAGCTTAAGTCAGAACATACAGTAAATAGCTCTGGAAATATCCTGACTTACCTCAAGAACTTACACACGTGTGACTTAAGTCAGCCAACTCTATATCACAGCCAAACAGCCAAAAAAGAAATCAGTATGACTAAAAGTATGTTATTGAAGAACTTATGGCTATGAGTCATGACTTATAAGCAGAATTTACATGCAATTTAAATCAGCAAAATCTTTATCACAGGAAGTTAGGACAGAGAAGATGCATAAGTATGAAGTACTTAATACAATTTCTAAAGCACCCCAATATTGCCGGTGTTCAAATACTGCATTTGTTCTAAATGTTGATTCCTTTGTCAAGTCATATTTCTATACCCATAGCCCTGAACTGTAAGCTATCATTCACAATAGCTTTTGCTTTATAGAAAGGGGATGAGCTCTTTTAGAGGAAATAACTATGAGCTTTGTGGTCAAATATCTCAAATGTCAACTTCTGACAAAACAAAGCTCGTTTCTTAAAATGATTTCACAAAGACTTCAGTTGTTAATTTCACTTGGTTGGCAGTACCTGCAAGCGTGTGTAAAATGGGGCCAAAATTGAGATCAACAACAACAAAAACATGCCTCGCAACAGAAGGTCACAACAGACAAAACTTCAAAATAAATTTCACTCATCATTTGTCTTTGATCACCTCATTCATCATCAAACTATGAAAGTGACTGAAAACACCAAAATGTTGTCACAAAGCGACCTTTGGGAGAGAAAACCAACAAATACATGAATAAAAATCACAGTAAAGTGGGACGTTTTATTACACTCTCCCCGTAGTGGGAATACATGTCAAACATGATGATTGCTTTGAAGACCGCAGCAATTCCAAGGATAAACACTTCCTGAAAAATAGAAAGATTAAGTGATGAGCAAATTAGATATTCTGTATGCACTATGCAAACAGGCAGGCCAAAATGGTCCCTTTTGAAGCTAACAAAATGTGTGATTATGTAATAGATACCGAACCATCACACAACAATTTACAATTAGAATGCAGATGGCAGACAGGTCTAAAACTGAAAGGGACAATGTGGAAATTAACCTATTAAAACCGGGAACGCATCTGTGTAACCACTTTAACCATTATTTTATACCTGGGCTATTCAAAAAGCAGTTATAGCAGATATACAAGCTCATAGATCTGCTATTTTTGAAAAATCTTGAAAATGTGTGCAAATCTTTGAATATATAACATTTTTAACTCAAATCTTTGCTTCTTGGGGGTCCCTGGAAAAACATATTTTGGGGACCCTGTGGGCCCTTGACATGAAAAGGTTTGAGAACCACTATACGATAATAGCAACATAAGTTTTTTCAAAAAACTGTTAGGATTTAGAAGACATTTGTAGAATCCCCAGAAGCAATGATTTGAGTTACAAAATGTTCGCTTTAAAAAAGTATATATTCAAAGATTTGCAAAAAAAATCATGATTTTTCAAAAAATAGCCAAAGTATAAGATAATGGTTAAAGTGGTTAAAATCTAAAATGACTGATACTTTCCCGGTCTTAATGGGTTACTTATGGGGGAGGGGGGGGCACAAAACACATTTTGTGTGCAAAACACTGGGGCAGGTCTATACAATTCCATTTATGAAAAGGAACGAGGGAATGAGAAGATTTGAGCTTTTCCTGTGATATGATGAAAGTCATAGCATGTGAACAAACATTTCTTTCCAGGTGGTTTGAGTGATTTCCTAATCCCCCGGTAGCAAGATGATTGCAGTGCAAGGTCAGCTTGAAGGCTTAGACTGATTGAGTGCTGTCTGTGGTTCCGGGCCCACTGGAATCTCTGATGACACTACAATCTAGATGGACAGCTGCTCAACAATCACCATTCTCTTTAGAGTTCTTCCACAGTTGAACCAAGTCTTGCCATCTCTTGTTTATTTGACTTATTTTACTTTTTATTTTTCTACTTTCTTGTCACGCACGGGAACGCATCTACATAAACATTTTTCTGAAACACTTATGTTGCTATAATATCAGTTCTCAAACTTTTTCGTGTCAAGGACCCCCAAAATTTTATGTATTTGGCCGCGGACACCCCATCTGAAAATATTTTGTTCCAGGGACCCCCAGAAGCAAAGATTTGAGTTACAAATGCGCACATTTTCATGATTTTTTAAATCTACAAGCTCATGGCACTATGAGCCTGTATATCTGCTATTTTTTAATAGCCAACGTACGAAATAATGGTTTAAGTGGGTACACAGATGCGTTCCCGGTCTTAATGGCTTAACGACATATGTATTATTATTGATGTGATTGGTTTGGCTGAATTTTGGTTAATAAAAAGTATAGGGATGATCACTTTCAATTATTTCACAGATCGAGTGATTTCTGGTGTGTGGAAAGAAAATATTTTAAGAATCCACAGGTTATAAAATTCTCAGAGTTAATTTATCCATTTGTAACTCCATTTGTTTTTAAGTTCACAATTGTGAAGGCCGTCACACGTCATCTTCAGGTCATTGTTTTTGTCCAGTGACATTTCTTGTTTTTGGAGAGATCCGCTGATCCGATCGACTTTCCAGGACATTATTCCCTTGCTTCCTCGACAATACGCACACCATGTTTTAACTCACTCACTCACTCACTCACCCACCCACTCAATCGCTCACTCACAGATTTTGTTGCCAGGGTAGTTGCAATCAGGCCTGGCTTATCCAACTGTCATAGCTGAAGCACAGGGCACCAACCTTGGGGGGGCACAAAACGGCGTGGAGAAAGTGAAAGAAGACAGAACTATCGGCGAAAAGTGCCGACATTTTGAAGCAGCGGCTGCTAAAGGAGCGCTACAACATTGAAACGCGCCGGTGAGGCGTCATTTATTTCCGCGCTGCACCCCCCCCCCCCCGCTGACAAAACGGTCCAGGGGGGCACAAAACCGGGCACCACGAAGGCTTAATTGCCAAGCACCGGCCATAATTGCAATGCGTTGCTGCGTTATTGCGCAGATCAGTGTGTTCATGTTCCGGTATACCCAGCATTGGCTGGGTTAAATGATCACCCGGTCATTCATCGTTACCCTCATACAGGCAGGCCCAGGCTGTTAAGCCTGCAAACACATGTAAGTAGTTGTGACATTCATAGCCTTTGTGAGAAAAAAGACAGTTGGCAAGATAGAGTAGGCATGTTTACGAGGAGCAATCAGGATCGATTACATGTACCTACAGTATACCTGCTAAAAATCATTTAAAGAGTATTGTGTAGTTTGTCTAAACTGAATTATATACAGTATTGCTGCACTGTGTGCTCTTTCTAAATAATCAGGCTATCGTGACGGAAGACACAATGAACAACAATTATCTGGGTCACAGTACACAGGTTGTAAAACACAGAAAGGAAGAGTGGCAATTAATGAAATACAGTAATGAACTCAGGACTCACAGTATGCGATGGTACTTCCATATCGAATGCAACATTTTCTACACATTTCTCCTGTCAGACTTTTGTAGCGTCTATCTAGAGTGCAGTAGGTTTTCAAGGTAAAAACAAAACAGCTACAGTCCAATCATCATCAGTGCAGCCCAGAATCTCCAGACTTTCCACTTATTTAATGTTGTTTTGGCCAAATAAACCCTGTTGTCAGTTTCATCAAGCTGCATTTTGTACCTCATCTACACTGATGTATTCATCAAACACATAAAATCCTCAGTGTACAATTACCCATGTATAACTCTGAGACTGTACACATTGAACCAAAATGGGCCCTCACATTTGGTTACATTGGTACACACTCAGTTAAATTAACACTGGTGATTTTACTGTGTACATCATTTTGTCACTTAACTAGGTCTGCGGTATTTAGCGTACAGTAATTTTTCCTGTGGATGCAATTGGATCACCCCCTACTGCTATGTACATTCAAATACCTAGGGGAAGAGATGTTTTGGATATCAAACTGCACCAGTCTGCGGCAGAAATCCTTTGTGCGGACATCTCTGTGACAGCTCCTTGGCAACTTGTACGCCTGTGTGCCACAAGCTCCCTAAGCTGACTGTTTGGATCAAGTGGGAAGAGGCAGCAATCCCAAGGAGAACAAAATAGCAGATCCCAGCAGCTTTCATGGCCAATGCTGTGAGGTTTACCAGACTAGAGAGAGAGAGGCGGGGAGAGAGAGAAAGCTAGATAGATGTACTTTGAAATCCTTTGAAATGTCAGACAAATAAGAGTCACAAGAGGCATTATGTCTCCGTAATGATGAAGCTGTGGAGCTCAAGTATAGCGTCAACATGCAAATGTGTTAGATAATGAACGGATTCTTTTTTTTTCTGGCTCACTTTAGTGGACTTAGGAATGGATGAGTGTTTTTATTTTTCTTTATTTTTCTTATCTCACAATGAGTGCTTTGAAGTATAAAGCCAATCAATAGCCACAAATGAGTAGAGCCAACTTGCTTTCAAAGCAGAAATCAAACTTCTTTTTTGTTCCACTTGAAATGGATGAAACAAGTGGCTATAATGGATCAAAACAGGTCAATAAACATGTAAATATTTATAAACTAAATAATTTAGCTAGAAAATGATTGCAATTTGCAGCTAAATGCACGGTATAGTTACTTAATCCCCCTGTGGGGTTTTCCCCATGGCTGTAAAATTGCATAAGAGGTGAAAACACCAAGGGAATATCAAATCAAATGTGCTCTTATATTTTCATCATTATCAATCTTCATTTAGTGACAAAAAGTACTGATGATCGTTAAATAGACAATTAAATTATATGCGCATGCTGTCTGTCCTACATCATGCCGTTTATGGAAGCGTCACATGGCACACAAACATGAGTCTAAAATAATGATTTTGAGCACACACACCTTTGTGTACACTTTTTCATTTTCAACCCCTACTTTCAGCCCACCCCACCCCTTCCCCCACTCACAATCCACCACACCGCAGATATAGGTGCAACATGCTCTGCCTCTGATTCTCCGTCAACTGAGCCTTAAAGAAACGGGCAGAATTGGTTCCAGTCCGATGGGCCCTCAACATTATTTAATGTATTCCAGTCTATTACCACTTTTGTTCTGACACCTCGTTTTTCTCCACCAATATATGAGGGGGTCATTCAATAAGTGACACCTTCTCTTCCATTGTGGTAGTCACATCTCTGTTGCTGCTTGAGCATGTGTCACAGCCGAGAGGCCTGAATATCAAGAGATAGATTCGCTGACGGAGATATGCCATCACTCCCCGGGCTCTGGCTCACACAGGAAGCGCTACACTGTAAAAGGTGCAATAGCCTTGTAACCTTCGCCTGAGGTAAATGATCACACCAGCTGACAGCAGCTGATGTCTGCAAGTCAATTGTAGAGACGGGGGCAAAAGGATGCTCCTTATTTAGATAAAGTATCTTCAGCATGCCACAAGTCACTTTCACTGATGGGTTGGCGTCGTAAGAGACAAGACAAATAGCTTCCACGCTAAATATTCACACGGCATACTTTTGGCCCAAAGTATGTGGTCCAGTGGTGTAAAGTACTGTACTTACTGTAAGTAAAATGTTGAGGTATTTGTACTTGAGTATTTCCAATTTTCATTACTTTTACTTGTACTCCACTACATCTCAGAGGCAAATATTGTACTTTTACTCCACTACAATTATTTGAAAACTTTAGTTACTAGTTACTTTGCAGATATAAATTATTACATTATTAAACATAAATTAACCACTTTAGCCCTATTTTATACCTAGGCTATTTGAAAATAGCCGATCTACAAGCTCACAGATCTGCTATTTTCAAACATTTTAGTACTTTTACTTTTGGTACTTTAAGTACATTTTGATACCAATACTTTTGTACTTTTACTCAAGTAGATTTTGAATTCCGGACTTTTACTTGTAACGGAGTACTTCTAAATTGCAGTATTGATACTTTTACGTAAGTAAAACATTTGAGCACTTTTTCCTCCACTGATGTGGTTCTATAGTTTGTTATTTGTTTCATGTCACTCCAGCCTCAAATCTGTATATCTTTGCTGGAACACAAAAATCCCTTGACATGTTGCCTATGTTAGAAGCTGGAAAAGAGGCAGCTAGCTGTCATAGTGCAGGTGCGTCGGGAATATGGTTCCAACTAAAAACAACTGTGCCCTGGGACTTCTAAAATGCCACTTAGTATTCAGAAGATTCATGATTAATTAGTAGCCCAGCAGACTGGTTAGATGGAAGCATCTGCTACCAGGCTCCAATCCTTATGTTATCAATGTCTCCTCAAATCAAACACAACAGGTGGCTTAACTGTTACGGTTTCTTAAAAATGAATGCACCGTCCTTGTTAGTGTATTCACAGGAAGTCGTCTTCACGGTCAGGGGTTTGTTAAGTGAGCTGGTGTTTCTATTTCCATTTCCATTCCGTTATTAATTATTCTACTGGTCCTCTGGGGTTAACTCTCATCGTGTGGCAGATTAGAAGTGTTGTGTTGGGTTGAGTGTTGGGTCAGGAGCAATTAGTTTGTTTTTACTTTTACTCAGTGAAACTACTCAAGTGCCAAATGGCAGAATGAACACGTCAAAGCCTTGGCAGCAGTTGGTGAGCTCTAAGAAGACCCAGCCAATTTTAAAAGCATTTTTTGGGGAGGAATTCAGAACCGAAAGCTGCAATCTACAACTTTTATGTTCTAACCAGAATTTGAACTTGTGTCCCCCGCCTGAGCGCCAAATGTTTTACTGTTGAGCTAGCTTGACAGCTTGAGCAACGGCTTGTATTTTGACTTTGATACACCATTTATCGAAAAGTAGTGGTCATACACGATCACAGGATACATGTCTCAATAGAAGAGCAGTATAGACCAACTATAACCACTGCAGTTAGGATTTTATTTTTTGCATTGATTTTGTTTTCTTTTTCCTTTCTTTCTTTCTTTTTCTTTCTTTTCTGAAAACTCCCATCACTACAGTTCAAGTGTAGTGTGTGAAGCAACCTGTTAAAGCACCACCATGAGGCAGAAAAGGGGGGGGAATTCTTCAATGGCCTACTCGAGTGTGTGTGCAAAAGTTTCACGCTTATTGGTCCAGATTAGCTACTCACAGACAGAGACACACACGGACAGATGGACAGGAGTAAAAACTCTCCGGCAGCCTGGCGGACTCTATGTTATAGATAAGAGAGGTCCAACTCATCCCCTAGCACCCATTACTGTATTTCTATGTATTTGAACTTGTTTCGAGTTACATAGCTCCTACTGCAGCTATGTTATTCAGATGTATGTTGTTGTAACTTGTTCACTGCTATTTAGATGTACAGCCTGCTGTTGGCATGTCCACAGATGTGAGTTGCTAGTTACTTTGTAGTACTTAGTTGTTTTCCTTGCACTCAATTTACAATTTATCCTCTTATTGGTTGACTAGGATTCATGCCGCTTAATCTTTTATGTTGTAAGCCACTCTGGTTAAGAGCATCTGCTAAATGCCTAAATTGTAATTGTAAATTGTAAATCGCTTCAAGCCACGGTTTTAGGGAGAGCGAGACGTTTGTTACAGAGTTAGAATTGAAGTAGGCTGTGGCACACGCCTAGTTAGAATTTCTCCAGATATACCATTCTGTGATGATAGCTACTGTCCACAGCTTACTTTCACTCTAAACCCCAGCCCAAGTTCAATTGGAGGTTGTCGACCTATCACGACATGTCCCTCCTGGTGAGAAGAGACAACGTAATTGCTAGTCTGTGAACTTGACATTCTTCCCCTTTGAATTGGGGGAAATGATGGAAGTGGGGATGGATGTGGAAGTCTCCTGTGAACATAATCACACCATCCTCTGAACCTACAAATTATTGTAGGAACACACAACAGGGAGTACCCTGAGGAAAAAAAGGGAAAAAAGATGATGGCTCTGTTGAAATGGGCAGTGGTCAGTAAAGTTGTAATCCAATTTGTCATTTAGTCAAGTTCACACGCACACGCACACACACACACACACACACACACACACACACACACACACACACACACACACACACACACACACACACACACTTTTCACAGCATCTACCATCTATAGAATTTTAATCTAAAAGTAAATTGATGATACTATCCCTATTTTTGTAATCATTGTATTTATTTGTTTGTTTATTTGTCAGGGAACATAACAAATATATTAGAACTTGTTAAAAGCATGAACAGATGCATTGAATATGGGTTTCGAGCTAATTTGCAATTTTTGGATTCACATTAAAGGACTCCATTTCTCATTTCGGGTTCACAGAAATGATCAGCTTCACAGTTTTCACCTGTTTTCCTTCTGATCCCAGGCAAGGCTTCACAGTGTCACTACCTACTAACTTCTACCTCAAGCTGTAAACAAATTGTGTTCTTATTTTTGTCTACAGCAGTGCTTCGTGGAGATTCTCTCATTAATCCTAATTTCTAATAACAGGATTAAACATCTGGTAGTCCTCCCATCCAAGCTGTGTTCAGCAGTTTGATGTTTCGCTCCAAGTACCTTGTATCTTGCATCTAATGTTTTACCGGCAGTTAAGACACACCTTCCCAGCTGTTTTGATACTTTTCTTCTTAACCCATAATTTTGTCTGAATGGCATCCTGTAACTGTGAATGTTAGACTTGTTCTGCATCTTTCCTCACAACGAACCCACCTTCCCAGCTGCTAAAGTATGTTATACCTGTGTTAACAACAATGTAGAATGTAGAACCAAATGCAATCCGGCGTGCCCCGAGGCTGAAAAGTCACTGGGCACGCCACCACTGGATTCGAACCGGAGTTTCAATCAACCCAACATCCTAACTGACCGGCGTACTGACATTGTGACCCCGTAGTTAGCGCCAATTGTCTGGGATACAACCTTTGAGTACGTGCCCCCGCAGCATCACTGTGGCGACGACCGTCGGCAAGTACACCCGGTTCTTGAGAGACTTTCTAGAGACGGTGGAACACCACTTCTTTGTTGGTTTCAACGTCCGTTTGTATGTGTTTACGGACCGCCCGGACAAGGTCCCTTCTGTCAAGATGGGCGTTGGGCGAGAGCTGTGCGTCAGGTCCGTGCCGAGGTCGAAACCCTGGCAGGAGATTTCAGCTGGCAGGATGAAGCGTATCCAGGATTTAATAGAAACGGAGCTACGTGGCCATGCTGACTACATCTTTAGTAAGTTCTTGTCCGAAACCGAAAATAAGGAAACACAGAAGGATATACCAAATGTTAAAAAATAATTATAAAAATGCAGGTCAATTGAGTCTCCTACCGGAGAGTCCGCCACTCATCAAATTATTGGTGTGGCGTTAGCTGTTATGCTTTTATTATGATAGAGCTAACAGGATGTATGTGACAGGATGTGGATACATTATGTCTCATGCTACTAGCTGATGAGCTAGGCTACACAGAGAGTCCAAGTCTGAATAAAGTAACAGCATTGATATAAACCATATGCAGTATTACTTTACGCCTACCACGACATCGTGTCAGAACGGGGGCAGCGGTAAAGAGCTAGTTTGGAGTTGAAACGAGAGTTTTGAAAAGTTAATGTCTGCGAGCGGCGAGATGTCTAACGGCGGCGGCAGAGGTGCTGCAGCTGCACCGGCAGCCTCCACAACCTCCCCAGCTACCGGCTAACGCTAACGCTCCTCCGAGCGCTGCATTCACCATCCAACCACTTGGATGGTTCCACTTAGCAAAGCCTCAGGACTGGGAGCAGTGGATACGCAGGTTCGAGAGATTCGGACTGGCCCCCCTCCCCCAGACAGCTTTTGTTTACATCCGTGTCCACATCGTGGCTTCCGTGGGCCTCTGTGGATCGTCAAAATACGGTACAAAACGCTGGCAGTGGCGGATGAATTAATTAATTAATTAATACCTGGCAGAGAATGTGTCAAGCAGACCAGCAAGTGTAAAGCTTTAACTAGTCTACAGAGCAGACCGCAGAGACAAGTCAGAGATGGAAGAGTCAAATTTGTGTCAGGGTTTAGGTATGATTACAGCAGCCATACACTATTAAGCTGAGGCCAGACGCCATTCCCTCTACCCGACAAAGTGAAAGAGGAGCTTTAAAAATGGAGGACATTGGAGTCATCTCCAGAGTTGAAAAGCCAACCGACTGGTGTTCGGGCATGGTTCCGGTGCCTATAAAGACTGGCCTCACTGACCTCACCTGCTTCAACGAAGCAGTTTGCAGAGAGAAATACATATTGCCTTCAGTTGAGCAGACGCTTGGATCTCTGGCAGGAGCTCAGGTCTTCAGCAAGTTAGTTCTAGTCTGTTTTCACTGTGAATTAGTACTTTGTGCAGGTCCTTGTTTTCATGAGTGCCAGGCTACACTTAAAGAATGATAACTCTGCTAAAATAAACTCTCTCTCTCACACACACACACACACACACACACACACACACACACACACACACACACACACACACAATTTATGAATAACAAAAATGTATGAAAGGAAGAAATCGGATTCCTCATTTCTAAATTGCCATGGACACAATAGCAGATTCAGGCGCAAGGGATCTCTCAGGCTTGTCGACCTTTATCTCAGCAAACATCAGAATACCTATACAAAAAAAGGAAAAAAATGAGCTATTGATTTTCTGTTTTCCCTTTTTTTCCCCCATTCACACACTTTCTTATGGCCCCTTCGGTATTGTCATTCTGTAGTCTAAATGAAGGTCAGTTACTGGCTGCCTTGTCACTGGCTTCTCAGTGAAAGACATTTCAGCAAAGAGTAGAAATATAGCAACCCCTGTTTTCTAGACAAAAACGTGTTGGGATGATGTTGTCTTTTGTCTTTAGGGATTAACAGGTTCTCTAAAACATTTTTTTGTGTGAGTGGTAGACTTTTCATTGGAAGGTCACGACAGCCACACGTGCAGGCGCGTGAAGCAAAAATCCACTTGCACTCACAACGATACAAGTGAGGCACTTTACATGAAGGAATTGCAATGTGCAAAAGATGATAACACCCTGCTGTATGAAATCCTATGTTTTATTCTCAAGGCAGTAGATTTATGAACATATAAACAGCTAAAACCCAAATCCATACATGGGACCAACACTGAATGATTACAAGTATCATATCATAGCAGGGTACAATTTGGAGTTATAAATGCATATTGCATGTTGCTATACCAGTGGTGCTCAAAAAAAATTCAAGTCAAGGACCCCCAAATTATGTGTATATGGCCACGGACCCCCATCTAAAAAAAAATTGTTGTTTCCACTGAAGCAAATATTTGCTTTAAAAAAATGATATATTCAAAGATTTGCAAAAATATTCGCCGCACTATGAGCTTGTATATCTGCTATTTTTGAAGAATCATGACACACACACTCATTTATATAGCTAAAATCTAAAATGACAGATGCTTTCCCAGTCTTGATGGGTTAAGTGTCTTGCTGAGGGACATTAATTCTACACAGACTGGGTAAGACCAGTGACCTTCCGATTCCCAGGCAGCCTCTCTACCCAATCAGTACTACTGTACTGCCGGCCCAAAATCTAAACAATATTATAGGCATGTTTCAGAGTGGAAACATGTGACATCACAAAGGCACAGGACAACTACGTTTCTCAAAATCGTGAGCTGCAATCCCCGTGGCATTGCCACTTAAGTACAAATCTGTACGTTTTATGTCCATTGTTTGTCCAATTGCAACGATGTCTGAACTACAATAAAGATGCCAGCACATGAAGGGCCCTACTGTATCTTACGCCTTACCTCTTATCCCTAAACGCATTTGCCATTTTTTACTATTTTGAAAAACATTTTTAATTTGTTAAAATAGCCGATCTACAAGCTCACAACATATCGATGTAGATTTTTTAATGTTTTTCAAAATAGTAAAATATGGCTAATAAGTTTAAGGATAAGGGGTAAGGCGGCTCGCAAGATAGGGCCCGTAGTGTCCAATCCAGTGCGCAGTCTGTTTCTTTTTTCTTTTTTTTCTCCGATTAAATATTTGTATCGCTTTTCAGTTTTGGACAAATGCAGACTTAAAAGAATATTAAACAGGTGTAAACAAACCTCTTGGACAGAACACGTACCAGCTCCTAATTTGTATTTAATAAGATAACTTACTGCTCTGATACTCATACATATTCCACTCGTTGGGCTGGAGGTGGATTGATAACTTTACCTCTGCCTAAGTCTAATTCAATGAAGAGGGCTTCATGTATTTTATATGTCAATTGCACACTGGAATCATCTTCCAGGCGATATGTGTAACATCAAAGGAAAAGCTTGTTGTAAAAGGAAACTTAAACATTATGTATTATACCATTCTTAACTTACATACCGGATTGACTGTGCCATTTTAAATCTGCTGTATTCCTGTTGGTTTCTCTTTTTTTTTCTTTTTTAATAGATTTTTTAGTATGTGATACACTGATAGTGAATTGTTTTATAATGTAATTAATGTATATTAATGTCTGGACCCCAGGAAGACTAGCTGTCGCTAAGGCGGCAGCTAATGGGGATCCATATAATAAACAAATAAACAAGCAATATCATGCAAACAAGAAAAACTAAGAAACACGAGTAAACAAATGCAAAGAAAAGCTATACAAAACAAAGAGAAAACAAAAGCAGTCGTACATATCAATTACATTTCCCTTTGACGTACATGTGTGAATATCGACCCAACTCCGCCACCCCCACACAAAACCACAGAATACAGATTTCCCAAAAGCACCTGGTGAGCAGTGGCGTAGTCTGTTTCAAATAATTGTATTGACAATGTCAACCAGTCAGTGTCCTGAGGCGGTCTCAATGGGAGACCTCCAACCACTGGAGATGTGCTACAGTAGTTATATTAACATACTCTACCATACAGACTGGTTCAGATATAATTGTATTCATAAAAATAAGTCCCGGATTGTAGCTTTAAAGCTTTTCCTCTCCTGACCAATCAATACAAGTGAGAAAAAAATTATAGACTCAGACTATATAATTTTACGGCGTGACTCCTAGAGTGCAAGCCATCATCAATATGATGTCATCATCATGACGTCAGAGATCCACAGGGTAGTCATTATAAGACCCTGTCTAATAGACCCTGTTTGAATTCCACCATAAACCATCTCCATCTGCACTTACTCCTAGAAGACACTGTAATATCAAATGCTTATTTATTATTGTCTGTTCTGTCCCAATGTGTCATAATCCTCTGAGCCTATCGAAGTCTATCTCAAAGTAGTGGGGAAAAACAGATTTACAAAAAACCCAAAGCTCTCAATTATAGCGTAATACCCACAGCACAATATACAACATTCTGTTTCCTTCAACCCATAGGATTCTGGCTTGTGATTTGATTCCTGTCTCAAAGACATAGGCTACAGTACATCAATGAGATCAAACAGTTCTTTATACCAATGGTGTGTTTGGCTTGGCATGCTTCTTATCACTGTTCATCCCCCTCCCAAGGTGAGCAGCACACCGTTGAACCGACTTCAGATCACAGTATCGCGGTGCAGAGTCCTCTTTGCATATGCTTCCCTCTTGTTTATGGTTTACTGAGCAGGTCACTTCCCCTGCTTGCTTGAACAGCTGCTTCAGATGACCCGCCCCCCCCCTCTCTCCAAACAGGGGTTGCTAGACAACTTGTGTGCTACTCCCTGTCAAAGTCTGCTTTACTTATGAGGCCTGCTAGTGACCTGATGCACAGCCTTTGCTGGGTCCATATGAATAATTTATCCTTTTGAATTTAGCCCAACTCTGACATTTTGATGTTCGATGCCCAGGGGCTTTCACTTGAACAGTATGGATCGTGCTCCTTCCCTCAGTGGATCATCAGATAACGTCTAAAGGCACAGCAAGTGCGCTCAATATCAAAACCAAAGAGAGCAGGAATCCTTTATGTTTCACGCACTGTGTCCCTATATCTACCCAACTTCTATCAAATCTTACTGGCTTACCTCTAAAAGTACACAGATATTGTACAATGTAGACAGACTACAGACAAAACTAGAGCACAGGTCTCCGCCAGGTCAGGTAGGTTATTGTGGCCACCTGGTGGCGCTATAATAGGCCAATGTGAAAAGGGTGGCATTTCTTCCTCGGGCTAGTGGGAATGTACGTGCATTCATGATTTGAGGCATTTTGTTGCAAAAATGTGTTTTGGTAAATTAGACCTGCTGGTGGCGCTATAACAGGCCAATGTGAAAAGGGTGGCATTTCTTCCTCGGCCTAGTGGGAATGTGCGTGCAAGTTTTCACTGAAATCGCACGCTGTGTTCATGATTTGACCAATCTTGCAAACTTTGGAAGCCAACCTTAGCCAATCTGGATGGAATATGAAATATCGGACAGATCCGTCTTGATCACATGACTATAGAGATACTGTGTACCGATTTGCGTGATGTTTGGATAAAATCTGTAGGAGTAAATGAGTTTTGCACAAATCGGCCTCCTGGTGGCACTATAACAGGCCCATGTGAAAAATTTGCGGCAAAGGTTCTGAATTGGCATCCAGGGAGTGTGCGTGTGCAGTTTCGCAGCGACCGGGCCAACGGTGCCAGAGATTAGCTGGTAACACACGGACAGGACAGGACACACGGACGGACACACGGACGGACACACGGACGGACGGACGGACGGACAGGGGGTAAAACATACTCTCTCGCCATGCCTTTCGGCCTGGCGGAGACAATAAAGCTGTGATGTGAAAATAATGTTTTTTTTTTGGTCAAATTTATCATAAGTAGAACGGTGCCCGACCAACTCAGGAACGATGCAAGTTGGAAATGCATCCACTACATGTGTGTCACAAGCAAACTGAAGGTTGCGTGGAAAATAGAGGCTATAGATTTGTGGAATAATGCAGACAAATTCTGAAAGTACCACACACTCACAGTCATTTTGTACCATTCCAGACAATAGACCATGATCCATGAACGCAAATTGTTGCTACAGAGAGGATAGAGAAAAGGTACAATGAGTATTCAGCTAACTTAACCAATGCAATCCAAACATGGCGTATACAAGTCAATACAAGTCTAGAGTTAATTAATTTTCTCTCAGTGAGCTGTGTTCAACAGAGACAGTGAGAGAGAGAGAGAGAGAGAGAATGAGAGAGAATGAGAGAGAATGAGAGAGGGGGGGTCAAGGATGGGGAAAGTGAGTTATAAATGCAATACTATTGTTAAACTATACTAAAGTTTGTCGATCTTCATAAAATGTGTTCTGTAGGATTTGTAGACATTTCTTTCCATTAAAAGGATGCCTTGAACCAACTAAAACGATAAGATAGAATGTTGAAGAAGAACGTGATGGTTTACATAATTCCTGGTCAAGAAAAATAGCGCTCTTTCTGCCTCTATCATACTGTGTAGGCTATACAGATGTCATGTCTTATTTGTACTAAGAAATACGTTTAAATGGATGCAGATAGATAGATAGATACTGTAGAGTACACGTATGTAAGGTAAAAAAATAAAGTTTGATACCACCTTCAACTCGTCTCACCTGCATTAATATTAGGTACAGTAGATAAGACTCATGTCAAGTCTCCTCCAACGTGCTACAGTACAGTCTTTGATAACCTCCCCCTCAGTTTACTTTCTCAAAAGACTTTGTGGGAGTTTTTTTTGTTCTTCCTCTTTATAATGTTATACTTTTGGCATTTTCTCAGGTCTGAGGTTTTTTTCTCCCAAGGACATTGTTCCTGCTGCCAAGACCTGTCAGGCTGGAGCATCTCAGAGTAAAGAGGTGAGAGGACACCAATTAGAAAGCCATCCTCGGCCAGGAGAGCCAGCGGCACAGCTTGCCACAGGAAGTGGGATGTCTGACTTCCTGCGTGGGGTCACAGCTGTTTGCGGTGAGGTTACCACGACCAGCCAATACGCATGGCCGTTTAGCGTCTGACAAGGCAGACCTAATTTGAATAGCAAAGAACCATCTCAATGTCACCAATACATTTACATGATTTTTTTCTTTTGTGTTGCTACAGCTGGGACAGAAGTGAGGCCTTTGGTTGGAATTAGGGGAGCGTGTCGATGTCAAGGCGAACACGAACAGCTTGCTTTCAAGTTGGTGACTCATTATGTAAAGTTTCTGTGCACACTCAAGGCAGGTGTACACAGTTAGGGGGGATTTGTAGGCAAGATGTATCCCATAATCAGTAATGTATGACTCAGCTACTTCATCTTTTGAAAAGATTTGTTTACTGAAAGTTTGCAGCATTCTCAAGTCTATCTGAAGAAAATTAGCTCTTGGTGCAATACTTTTTTTTTTTTTTGCATTTGGCCACTTCAGCCCTATTTTACACTTTCTTACGAAGGTGTCACGGAAAAATTGCAAAAAAATAGCCAATGAAAATCTTTTGATATAGTCACCAACAAAGACGTGCCCAAAATAGGGACACCTGGTTGAAAGCGGTTAAACACGATAGTCACAGATGTAAATATCAAAGCAGGTCCATTACTGCAACAGGACTTGAGTACCTTTACCTGAGGTGGCAAACAACTGGAAGCGTGGCAGGGATGGAGGCGTGTGATTGGCGCCTGCTATGAGCAGCTGTCTAGGATGCCCATATTTGGGCGCAACCCAATTACATCCTCTGATCCCCAGTCACAGGGCTGCCATGCAGTCAGAACCATTAATCTCCCTGGCTGAGTACTGTGCCATGTGTTAACAGCCCGGACCCCCCCCCCACACACCCAAAGCCTACCAGCAGGGTTGAAAGTCATGCCAATCATCTTGACTACTTTGACTCTGATGTCCCCTTGGGCTTATTATGATTACGGACAGGCCACTGTTTCTGTGGACTCCGCAAAGTTACCTTCTATAGCCCAATCCTCCACTGGCCGCTGTAACGCTTTGCTGGTCGTGTTCTATGGACTGACGTGTTCCAACAGCGGTTGCGGTGAAGGTTGTCTGACCTGCGGTGCAAGGTGTACCGTGCTTGAGGGGTGGTTGGGGTAAGGGCGAGGGGTGGGAATCAAAATAATTGTTGAGCCTGGAATGTCAACAACAAAATATCCTGGAGCTGTGTCAGAGACCACTTCCAACGAATCAACTTCAAAAGGGGAAGCAGTGCACAGTTGAGGTACCCTAGCAAGTAATTGGAAAGTGCATCTTCAGTTTACGATTTGCGCATTTTTTTATTATATATATACAGTATATATACCGTTACTACAAAAAAGAAAATATCTTAACAACTAGAAATCTACATAATTCTTAAATAAGTAAAGCTCCCACAAGCTACTGGGTAATGTAGTTAACCACATGAACCCTAGCGTCCCTATTCTGTGCAAACATTTGGCGAAAGAAGCACATCTACAAGCACACAACACACTTTTAGAAAGGTAAGGTAACACCCTCTATATCGTATATTTTAACTAATATTTTAACTATATCGCATATTTTAAGTTAGTTACAATATGCCAACAATGCAGGAGGAAACATTAGCTGTTCACACTCAAATATTAGTGAATCTTATGTTTTTGGATACACATGTTGTGTGATAAATATTTTGAAAATCGATATATTTATCACTGACATCAGTTCTGTCTTTCTGTATAATACATTCAAATGGCCCACCAGAGGACTTCCGGGAACTGATTCATATAAACATGAGTGACGTGAAAATCAAGTATTTTGAACTTTCGTTGTCAGCACTCTCTCTTTATACCACTCTACTTATCGCTAAGCTACTGCCCAACATTGTGTGTGTGTACGTGCGTGCATGCGTGTGTACAGACAGACAGACAGACAGACAGACAGACAGACAGAGACAGACAGACACAGACAAACAAACACATACACAAAGTATATAACCAAAACTGCTTTGTGACTTATGACTTAAACATCCCAGGCCCTTCATTTTTAGTCTAATAGATGCACCCTCATTGTCAGTCAACATGAGCCGCACGTTGGCAAAAGGGTGCGGGTACTCGAAGTAGCAGGCAGTCAGGAGGCAGCCAATTAAGATGAGACAACAAACTTTTCTTCATTTACTGATCATTAAAATGCATCCTAACAATTAAACGTTATGCCAAAATCTTGTTTTGAATCCAGTCTGTTTTCTTTTTAAAATAAAATTGAGCTTCCAGTAGACTCTATAGGCGGACTTCAAAGAAAGACAATGTTGACTATGTTACAATTTTTTACTAATTAGTCAATGCCAGTATTATTTTTAAGTCTGCCCATCGCCTACGTCTTTTTTCCTTGGATTGTGATTGCTTGAATCTGTACTTTCAACACTGTGATATTAATTTTAGAGCTAATAATTGTAATATACTGTACTGTAGCCTACATTTACTAGTACCTGTATCTTAGACATAATTATGTATTATGTGTAGGTTAGATTACAGTATGTGAAGGGTTTGAATCCAGTTGCATAATTTCCTAGAGGTCCATTCTTACTTTCAACTTTTCTGCTTATGCTAAGCACCTTTGAGATACCATATAAAAGCACTCTATAAGTCAAATCTATTGTTACTGAACCAGACTAATTGGCTATGATACTGCAATTATGAACTGAGCTTGTAATGAAAAGTGCAGCTTTCATACGTACTGTACAGTAGCCTAAACCTTTAAAATTTTCATTAGACACCTTTGTAAAAAGTAGATAGGATCGCTCCTGTTCTGAGAGTTTATGTTTGGATAAAATGGTGCTTATGACTTTAGCGTCAGTTTACCCAATAAAATACATTATAAAAATGTCTAATAAAACTTCCTTTTTGATTGTTGAACAACAACATATAATAATTTATTTAAAAAAAAGGTGCCCTGCAGAGATTTCATATTAATCTGGGCTATCACTAAAGGATAATCAGGGAGATTTGGGGTCGGACACGCCCCTCACGACAATCCTGGGGGCATTATTATTATTATTATCATTTCTTTTTTTCTTTATTATTTAATGAAAATTAAGCTTCTGCTCAGTGGAAATTTTCAAACGAAGCAACCAAGTGTAGAATATGGTATTCAGCTTAGCCATAGTTTGAAGTTTTGACTTCTGATTGATTAGTGGCTAAAACAAGGATGAAGCTAATCGAGGTCTAAATAAACAAGGTCCTGTATTTCAAGTTTAGCCAGCCCCTTTTCACTGAGTTTAAGGGATTGGTCAGGCAGTCCTCCATTGTTCAGATGGGAAAAGAAACTCATTTGCACTGAACGAAGGATGTCTTTCGAGCATAAATCACATCCCCTAATCCCTTTGCTAATGTTGCATCATGCAAATTGTCTCACATTTAAACATCACATAATGGAAACAAGTGTGTAAACAGCCTCTTCCACTGAAAAAAAAAGGCTTTTGTCTTTGATTTCAAGGCTGAAGTTAGATAGATAGACCTTTACGTATCCCACAAGAGACATTCAGCTGTCACACAGTAGCAGCACCGCAGTATGAAACACAGGACAGAATGGGGGTAGAGAGATGCGCTTCAAGAATATAATAAATAAATAAACAGGGTTACCTGTTTTCACATTAGCTGACATATTGGTTAATGGTACATCTCGTACATGAGTAGACCATTATCTGGTGTACAGCAGCAGCGTACAATTCTCCCACCATCTCAATTCAACATAGTGAATTGCAGTGAATGGGTTAAAAAGACATTAAAGCTGAATAGCCCTTATCAGGTTTATCAGAAGAAATGAATATGGAAGGTATCTATAGAGAACGAGCGGCTGCCCCGGCCCGGCGCCATCTTGTGAGGTTTTCAGCTATTACTTTCAATGGTGTGACCAGTGGCGCGGGAAGGGGGGGGCTATGGGGGCTGCAGCCCCCCTGGTGATGGGAGCAGCCCCCCTGGTGATGGGAAGAAAAAAAAAAAAACGTTTTATTTTATTTTATTTTTTATAATATATATATATTTTATGGATCATAGCAGTCTGTTACGGTCATGGATGAACTTCAACCTGGTGTTTGCACAGTCTTTCTGCCTTTTTGTGTGGGGAAAAACACAGAAAACCCCCAAAAAATCACAAAAAAAAACGCGCGCCCGCGCAAAGCGCGGGCGCGAGTCCCCCCCGACGCACAGCCCCCCTAGGTATTAAGGACTTCCCGCGCGCCTGGGTGTGACGTCACATTCTCTTTCTATTAAAGTATTATGCTACTGTATGGAATGTCATGCACCTAGAGTATATGGACCACATTTATAATAGGCATAATTATAGCATGCTTATAATAGGATCTTATAATAGTAACGTTTAACACATCTTTCCACACCTTTCAACTTTAGGCCTAAGTTCCACACCATGAAAGTCATCAACCCAGGGGAGGCAGGCTGACATTTAGCTCTGTGTCTGCAACGAGTCCCCAATCACTATTCCCCTAATAATGATGCCTGTTAAAAATACATGCAAACTTTTGCAAACTTATGAATTTCCCAAGCAAAGTGACTTGAAGATAAAAGACTATTGGAAGTGTTGTTTGTTGATGCGTTGTTTCTTCATTGAGAATAAGCTTGTAGTGTTCTCAAGATGTCAGAACTTGTAGGCTGAATTCACAGTTATGTCAAATTGTCTTTGGTTGAAAAACAAACACAATTAGAGCAAAGCGTACCATATCATCACTGTCGGGCCGAACCCTTGTATCTCCATATTTCATGTATTTATTATTTTATTTTCATAAATGAATGCCTTACCTTTGTGGTATTATTTTACTTTGTTGAAAATAACCAATCTACAAGCTCACAATGCGACATGTGAGCTTGCAGATCAGCTACTTTCACTATTTTTGAAATAGTGATTATTAGAAAATATAATGACATGCCCAAAATAGGGTCTGTCTGTGGGTTTTATGAATATTAACCAATGAAAAGTATTAACAAGAGCTTGTAACCAAATAAACTACATTGGATCCATTGGAACACAGGTTCTTTGTTTCCATTTTCTGAAAGGTAACGTTTTGAAAATACAAGGTTTCTGCCCTGACAGCATTGATATGCAATATGTCTGACTGCAATTTAAGAACACCACAACACATGCCCCGCCTATAGGATTACTTTTGATATTACTGTGCAGGATGTATTTTCTATAGGAACTTGCCGTCTGTAACATGGAGTGACCTTACCTTTCATACCAAAATAAACACTGCAGGGCACACTGTGTGGATTTTATCGACAGCTCTTCGCTGTATGATGTCCTCTCCGCTACAGCGGCTCAGAGAATAAAACAAACAAATACAACCAGGGCAGTGTGTGTGCGTGTGCGTGTGCGTGTGTGTGTGTGTGTGTGTGTGTGTGTGTGTGTGTGTGTGTGTGTGTGTGTGTGTGCGTGTGTGTGTGTGTGTCTACATGTGTGTGTGCTCATTTGCTTAATAAAATCCATGTGATTGTGCAAATTAGTCTGTTGGTGTGTGTGCCTCTGCCTGCAGTGCCTTAAAGCCCTGTTATACTAAATAGAAGATCTACAAGCTCACAACGCGTCGCACTGCAACGTGCTGTGAGCTTGCAGACCTTGTGTTTTGGGTGCGCGGCACTGGTGCACAGCCAAGTAAAAATCAAGCCATAGTTGGTCCTTGAGGATCACATTGTTTTCAGAGGACCCTGTGCGGGTTGGCAACATCTGCTTTGAGAGAGTGATCCATCTCCTCAGAGCTGCCATATAACAAGACATGAGGGATTTCACTCAATGAATACCCAGCATGGAGGGCTCCATCACACAATGTTCCATCTCACAAGGGCCTCGTCCAGGTTGTCCTTTTCACAAATGACAGCCGAGTTGTTGTCATCAAAAAGATATTGATAAAAGCTAGATTTTTTTTCTCACCTTGATCAGAAATTAACTCTTTCACTGCCAGAATAAATGAATAAATAAATCACCTAGTGCACCGTTTTTCCGATTTTCAAGTAGTCACAGAATATGTATCTTTAGTATGATCGATCCCCTGATGGTTGGTAATCACGGGGGCTTTCACTGTGCCTCCGCCCGGTCGCTTCTTACAAATATCCTGCACCACAGTAATATTCAAATTTTTATTGAGTTCAGCACTGGAGTACTTTAGTTTTTTTTATAATCAATGAATTGTTGTGAATTAATTCAATGCATGAATTGAAATTTAGACAAAAGGAAAAGATTATCCAGAAATTTGCAAAACAAATCTAGTCAATTACAGTAAAAATAGGTGCTAACAAAAAAACTTCCATTCTATTCTAGGTGTGAGCTTGTATCTGCTATTTTCACTATAGTTGAAATAGGGCTTAAAGGGGTAGTTCACCCCCCAAATAACTTTTTTTCTATTGATTACTCACCCCATGGAGCCTTGAATTCATGGATATTTTTTGGTTTTTGTCGCATTCCTTCCTTTATTATTTGATTATAATAAATTTAGCCCCATCGATTCCGGTAGGAGACACAAATGCATTTGTGTCTCCTACCGGAATCAATGGGGACACATTTATTATAATCAAATTATTGGCTTAGGAATGTGACAAAAACAAAAAAATATCTATGAATTCAAGGCTCCAGATGGTCAGTAATCAATAGAAAAAAAGTTATTTTGGGGGTGAACTACCCCTTTAAGTAGTAGTTATAATGTACTTTTTCCCTTCCTAGAAATGTAGAGGAGTCAAAAGTATTATATGCGTTTAAAATGAGGTGGAGTGAAAGTCATAAGAAACCAAAAATACAAATACTAATTCATAGATAAGTAAATGCACTTGTACTGTCTACCACTGTATACTGTTTTGAACAATAATTGATTGCATCTAATGTTATGGTCAATTTCTGTAGGTTTGTGAACAGCATAACAGCCTGGTTCACACAGTGTAACCCAGGCAACTACGCAAGTGCTAAGAAAAAATAAGCTTTCATCCCTTTCCTTGAGTAAAAGACAGTTTTTAAATGCCCCTGGCCCTTTTCCAAGCCCCTCGCCTCAAGCCTTGTGTCTAACAAGCATGATGCTTTGAGGATTGACTGGTGATGCAACCCCAAATTTACAAGCTGATTACTATGCAGGCGTTGAGTTAAGTCAAGTACAGAGGCGAGTGAGCTGAACAAAAATGGGTTCTTATTTTTACCAATATTATTTTCAGAGTCCATAGTGCATGTGTGTGCATGTAAACTGTGCCTGCGTGTGCGTGCGTGTGCGTGCGTGTGTGTGTGTGTGTGTGTGCACGCACATGTGTTAACATATGGTTGTGCAAGGGGGTGTGCTTGTTTAATGGGAATCAGCCGAACTTTGATGTAATTGATAAAAGAAGCTGTTCCCCTAATCCTAATGGCACAATTCCTTATGATCCTTTATGCAGAGACTTGAAGAGGATGAAAGAAACAAAGTTTTGCCCTGGGCAATAAAAGATGTATTAGAAATGAGTTTGCCTTGAACGACGTATTAACAGGGTAAAAAATCCTCCTGAAATAAATAAATAAATAAAATTCAATTGATAAGCTTGGCAGTGCCTACACTTCATAGACAAATGTTCATCGCTCAGAAGCACAACTGCACCACTAACTAAACAATCTGTTGTTCTCTATGGCAAGAGCGAGGCAAAATGGCAAGAGACGAGACACAACGAATAAATAAATGAAATACCCACAGACAGCTTTTCTCCGAGTCTGACCCTAATGAGCAGCTTCTCAAAGTAAACGTTACTGTGGGCCTGTGCCCAGCACATCATTTGTCATACTGTACATATGAAAGCTCAGTTGTCGTCCCCCACTGGAGAATTCATGCATGTTGGTTTAACCCGTTAAGACCGGGAACGCATCCGTGTAACCACTTAAACCATTATTTTATTATTTGGCTATTAAAAAAATAGCAGATATACAAGCTCATAGGTGCCGTGCTATGAGCATGTTGATCTGCTATTTTTTTTTTACATCGTGGAAATTTGTGCAAATCTTTTTTTTAAAACATTTTTAACTCAAATCTTTGCTTTTGGGGGGTCCCCGGAACTAAATATTTTCAGATGGGGGTCGGCGGGCCAAATACGTATCATTTTGGGGGTCCTTGACATGAAAAAGTTTGAGAGCCACTGATATATCCGACAACTGTCAGGATTTAGAAGACATTTTGTAGAATCGGAAACCTCAGGCCTTAATGGGTTAATAAATATAAGAATTAGCATAATTTGGCTGGAAACTCTGTATGTGGTGACTTTTCATCGCCCACATCACACACACCCACACAGGCCACATGTCAGACAAGAGCTGATCCAGACTGGTGATGACGTTGCGCCACGGTATTGCAACAGTCAGCCCTCCAATTAACACCAGTTTAAAGAAAAACAGGTGTTGCTTCACAGTAATAGCAAAAGAAGAATATGTCATGGGGAAGCATTGACACAAGAACTCAACTAAAGACACATTTGTGTGATCTCACCTAATCAGTCTTCTGACTGAGTTGTGTTAAAGCGCAGACGTCAGACTAAAAGTACAAAGGAGAGTTTATAATTATCTCACAGTGTGCTAATGAAAGGTGCAGTTCAGTTGAAAACCCCCCCATAAAAAGGTTTCAAAAACGAGTGTAATTTCATGCTTATAATTTAACACGAATAAAAGGGTTAAAACACCTTCCTAAACTTAATAGCAGAGCATTTATGGGTAATAAATTGCCTCTGACTGAACAAAACCTGTTCATAAGAGGGGGGAAAAGGAAACCCATACAAAAGGGTCTGGTTGTCGTTTTTGACTTGAGGAGAGTGATTCCAGTCACTAAGGAATTGAGTGTGACAGGCCCTGGTGAAATAGGGTGCTGCTTCCCTCAGAGGTGATCTATAGTTTGTCAGCACCAGTCAGGCTGGAATGGGAGTCCATTCATCTGCTCATGGCTTATTGAAGAGGGTGGGGTTGGATTTGAATGCTTCGAGCCCAGAGGTGCTTCCAGAGGCTCTGTTGGATTGAGCCTATTTATCTTCACTCTTTATCATTTGAGTACTACACTTTTAGATTAACAGTATATGACGATATGGCTTTTCTCATCATGAAGAATTTACCAACACCCCATTGCTAGGGCTACACTTTCTGAGCAAGATTGAATGAATGAATGCAATGAATATGGCTTATACTGGCATCTAGTAAATATCAACAAGAGGCTGCCACAAAACTGATGTACAGGGTATCACCTAAGCATGCCTCTCAGGGGTGATTCCATACACAGTACATATGGATAAACTTGGCGACAATTATAGCGTTTTCAATAAACACAAAAACTATAACATTCTGGATATCTGGGATATAACGACAAACAAATGTGCATCTCATATAACGCAATTTCATGGTTTTATGGACTGTAGGTAGCCTAATGCTGCTGTACAATGGAGTCATGCGCAAAGAATGGCAGATCTACATTCTTACAACACATCATGGATGTGAGCATGTAGATTGGCTATTTCCGGCACGCGGCTGTCGTACAACAAAGTATAAATTGGGGTTAACAATGCAGTATGCTACTCCCATCAGTTTCGATTCAGATACATTCTGGTTGTATGTGTACTGTGGGTAAGTTTTATCACAGTCCAAAATCTATGAACCTAAGCAATATTTCTTGTACTTCACCGTGATGCAGTACACCATCTTTACATAAGTCACTGCACCTGTTCAATAATCCAATACCTTTCACCATTGATGTAATAACAGAGCTACAAAATGCCTTCCAGATTCTGCTGACTTATGACTTGTGTGGTTACTACGTTTTGAAGAAACACTTTGATCTTTGACTGCTGAATAAAATACCACAAAATTAATACACTGCAACCCCGAGTGTAAATCTTCATTTTCTGTAGCCTCTGTGGTTTTGCAAGTTGTTACTTTTGAGAGCCAAAAAACTAACAAAACATTTATTTTAATAATTGATATTCATGAGAGAAGTAAAGATCCCTGGTCACAGGCAAAGGAATAAGCAATCAATCTGTCTGTACATTTTAAATCCCTCCATGAAACCATGAACCTTGAACTACACTTCAACCGTCATCAGTGAATACGTGTCCTATCATCTATTCTACAGTATGTACTGTACACTTTATACCTATGTACTGTGCAATACAATCAGATGCAAACAACCATTTTTCAGTAGAATTGTCAGTGTCACTGTTGAGCTACCAAGGTGACAGTTTGAACTATTGAGTATCCATTTATCGACTGTCAAATGAATAAATCCCACTCCACTTGCTTTGGCTGTTATACGAATACTTCCTTAAGACCCACCCCACATGCCCTAAGTTTAATCGTTGGCCCCTGTGCTGCACAGCACCAACTTTTGAAAGTAGTTCAAGATTTCATCTTAACCCATTAAGACCTGGAACTGTGTCATTTTTAGATTTGAGCTAAAAAGCATAATTGTACACTATTCAAAAATATTCAAAAATAGCAGATATACAAGCTCATAGCGCGGCACCGAGTGCCGCGCTATGAACTTGTAGATCTGCTATTTTTGAAAAATCGTGAAAATGTGTGAAATATTTGAATATAAATATTTTTAAAGCGAACATTTTTAACTATTCTTTGCTTCTGGGGGTCCCTGGAACAAAATATTTTGATGGGGGTCCGCGGCCAAATACATACCATTTTGGGGGTCCTTGACATGAAAAAGATTGAGCACCACTGATACAGAAACATACGTTTTTCAGAAAACTGTTGAGATTTAGGAGACATGTAGAATCGGCTTCAGGTCTTAAAGGGTTAAAGAGTGGAATTTACTGCACTGCCGTAAAAGCGAGCACTGCCAGAGAAGCACAATGCATGTTCAATAAAACAATATGAGATCATAAAGGCTGAGCAATAACGCATCTCGGAGGCAGATTAAATGAAAATCAGGGAACCAATAAGGCTTGTAATAATGTACTCTGACAGGCTGGCTATAAAGCTCGGCTGAAGCACCTACATCCAACCATAGTTGTCATGTCCTTTTCTTAGAAAGAGACAAATCACCAATTGGCATGACACTTCATAAAACAATATTTAGATTACAGAGATGTTAAAAACAGAGCATTCATTGTATAATAGCGAATGTATCACATGCTATTTTTTTAATCTGTGCTAATTACATTAATGTCAAATATGGGAGCAAAGCAATAAGTATGATGTAAAAAAAATAGGTCAATGCCAAAAAAACATTATAAACTGAAGTAACCTTTTATCTAAACTTTGAAAAAATGTTATAAATAAATAATATGAATTATTATTATTATATTCCTCATGGTTTAACAAAGAAATGAGAATTCTGTTGAGACTCAATGGATACAGTAAGGCATTACAGACTATTTTGAGCTATGAAACCAATGGTGAAAGGCCATCAGATCATTCTACAGTATCTTATACAACAATATGGAATAAAGTAGTTGATTATTCAGAATACCCCCAGAATCAGAATCAGTTTTATTTGTCCTAGAGTAATAGAAAATAATTGTAGGAGCTGTGATTAACTTTGAAGTGAAACGTTTGGTCACAAACCTTCTAATGGTAGCCCTATTCACTTTGTGCAAGGCCAAGAGAGACACACCGAGCCATTGTGTTCAACCTTCGAATAAATGCGGTCTTTCTCCCTCTTCATCATTCCAAGCCCACAGGTGTCAAAGCCTTCTGTTTGTTGCCATGGAAACTTTTTTTTTGCTTTTACATTCGCTATTGTCACTTGTGTTTTTGTGCTTGTCCATCACATTGAGTAACATTTCTGATGATATTCACAGCAAGACACTTGGAACACAGTTATGCGAGCTGATCGACACAAGGACATACATTGTCTGTAGTCATGTGACCCAAGAACTTAAACCTCTTTCAGATGGAATTTCAATAGCAAGGTGGAAAAGGAATATACCGTACTTTGGAATTAAAGGCTGTTTAAGAAGATGGTCCGATTTTAATTTTTAGTTACTGGATTGTCATGGAGAGATTATAGTGAGTCTGTTGAACCTTCCGTTATTTACAAGGGAAAGTGTGTAGACTGGAGAACTGTTTCTTAATTTGGTATCCCAACTAATTATCATTTAAATATTCTTTCAACAGGTGGCAAACAATTTCACCTGCCGTTCACATGAAACATGCATTGCTGTAATTTATCAATAATGCAGTATGTTATTATGTCAAGTCTTGCAGTGACCTAGTAAGTAAAAAAATGTACAAGCCGTGACATCGTGGCTGGTATTGTTTTCACGTTATGGGTGTGTATTGTCGTGGAATTCAGTAATTGATGAGGCAATAGGAGTCAAGACAATATTCTAGGTGGTGAAGGTTATGCTTTAATGTAGCCTGCCTGATATCATGGGGAGAAGTACAATAACACTCAGGTGGGTGGTATGTAGTTCTGCCAAGGAGCACAGGGACAATAGTTATACTCGCTGCTTCAAGGACAAGCTGAACCATAACCAGACAGGCTCTTACAAGCTACCAAATAGCATGTTATATCACAATGTAAAGTACTATAAGTGATGGTAAAATATAAAGGTTAGATATAAGCAACCATAATAACAATATAGTATAATGTATTATTCTTCTGCAATACTGTATGTCTGCTTAAATATTTTGTAAACAAAATAGCATTACAACCATGCAAGATGCTGTCATGAAACTTTAGGTGTGTAGGTGAGATCACAATTAAGGCCGAGTTCGAAGATGTGTGTGTGGTCCGAGTAAGGGCGCCAGAAGTGAAGTAGAGGGCTACAAACATTACACTGGAGTGTGGTTGTGTCGACGCAAATGGTCGTGTCGATACGGCGTGTCAACACAAAAGCATGTTGACACAAGTAGGCAGGTTGACACCAACAGTCTTGATCAGAGATCTCTTCCTACTGATATGTCTGGTGATATCTAAATTCACAGAAAGGGCTAAAACTGGGTTGAAACAATTCAGAGATTAAAAAATAACAGCCTTGCTGAACCAATGTTAAGACTTTGAGGTGGTCCTTCATATTGGGATGATAGCACGATTGGTTTTCAAAGTAGTTGACGCAGGTTTGCTGGTACTCGTTTTCTCCACCGTCCAAGCCCATTCAATGAGTTTAGATTTCTTCAGACACATCAGTAGGCGGAGATCTCTGACCAGACTACATATAGTAAAGACTTTTAAATTTATTTATCTTTTAATGTATTCCGAGATTGGGCATTTATCATTGAAAACATGTTCAGATTGACCAGTCACAGCTTGGTGTCAGTCAGCGTGTAAGTCTGCAGCTACCCATTACTCAGGGTAGGGGCCATTAGCTCCCCCACTTTACGCCCCTGGTCATTGCACTGACTGTACACACCAATTTGCGGCTGGTATGATTCCATTGCAAGATGCCGTCTCTCTTTTTATTTGATAATGATAAGTTATACTCACCAGAGCCCTGCAATTGAGATTGGGATCCTGCGAGACCCAAAGCGAATCTCATGGGATCGGGCAGTTTTGAAGTTGCTGTGGTGGGAATGGGCTGTCCAAAAAAAAAGGCACTGGGGGGGCAATCTGGGGCCGAAAGTGGAATGCATTCAAGTCTATGGGAGCTGGGTAAGCATATGAATAAACACTGTATTGGAATGATTTTGTCCTATCGCTACAGGAAAATAAAATAAAACATATCACACATTGTTTCCTGATCCCTTGGTTTTCGATGTGCACACTATAATTGTATTGAGGTATGTAAAATGCACAGTGTAAGTTTCTGACTGGGCGGTATGTGCTATCATCATATATCAGCGCGGGTGTACAAATGTCACGGAGGAGAGCGTAATTTTGAAACGTTATTACTGACAGGTCATCTAAAAAGTCATCTATTTATTACTATTGAATCTGATCAGCAGACACACTCTGTTTGTGCCTCCGTGGTGCTGAAATGGATCAAACCAGAGTGTAGAAGAGAGAGTTACATCACACTTTGATCTCGCCACAAAGCGGTATGTTGCCTCCTGTAGTTCCAAACATTGGAACTTCCTCATTGAGATATAACGAGAACTTCCGCATTCCATTCTTACAATGGGAGTCTACGCTAGTGCCGTCACTCTCAGTTATATCACGCTGGATAAAACCTGCCCCCGTGTCGCCCCCTCCCCCATTTCCCCTCGTTCCTTGTCCCTCCCCCCTTCCCCCCCCCCCCCTTGGGTCCCCATGAAAATTTTGTGGGAGCAGGTACAGGAAAGCTGGTCGTTCTAGAGGCTGAAGTGACTGGGACACCTTGACAAACTTTGCATCGATTGCATTCACAATTGTCACAAATTCCTGGGGCTTAATTCCTGGGACATCAATTCGGGCCTCCTTTTTGGAGTTTTGCAGCACATCGATCAAATTTTGTTGTGCCAAACTCTAGAATTAGCCTTTTCCTTTTTTTCCTGTCTGTCTGTCTGATGGAGAGAAAGTTGGCTGACATAAAAAACCCTTTTCTACTGGGAGGTACAGAACAATGTGCGGACTTCAACTTCTTCTCCAAAGTTGGCTGACATACTGTACCATCATGATCCATGATCTACACTTCCTCGAGTTTAGCTCTTTTCCACACTTATTACTAAGTGAGATATTATACTGTAGGTACAGTAAAACATTTGATTTATGCTTTCCGTTGATCATTATGAGGTGCCCTGCAGTCAGGTAAAACGATAATGCATGATTTGCCCTACAAAGCTCCAGCAGAATGTAGCTTCTTTGACATATTTCATCAGGGCCAAGACATACTGATGTGACATAAAATTACGTTTTGCCATTGATTTAATCTGAGAATGACAAAAGGAATCATGTCATCACTGACCTTTACTCTATGACTTCTCTTCATTTGCCTTTGATGGCAGCAGAATCGTGCAGATCGTTGCTAGTCGAGAAACATGCATTTTGCATGGTGTAACATGAATGACACGCAAGCCAAAGGACCATCTGAATATCATTATGAGAGGAACAATCCTTTAAGCATTTTACAAACACAGCAGCAACGTTTTCCTTCCCTGAACATTTACAATACTGAACGTATTCTGCTACTTGATTATCATCATCATCTTGTGTACAGGTATGTATGTGTTAACTATAACTTAGAGGTGACATATCTCCCATTTACAAAGGCTTCCAAGGAAGAAAGGTATTATTTGGCCTCATTCACCAGACGGTTTCTTGCAGAATGAGAATTTTGTTGAAAATTGGCCATCTAATCTTACATTTTGGAAATTACATTGTGTGTGTGCGCGCGTGTGTGCGTGCGTGTGTGTGTGTGTGTGTGCATGTGAGCGTGTCTTTGTGTTTGTGCACTGTCTGTCTGATGGAGAGAAAATTGGTTGACATACCATCTGTTATAAAAAAGTACTGTTCTAGTTCTAGTAATGATTAGAAATGTATGCAATAAAAGTGAGAATTTGAAAAAGTTAAACAAATTATAACATTTGAATGCTTGTGCTCAATATACTGTACTGTACTTATATTTTAATGCAATTAATGATCTCTTGGGCAATCTAAGCACCCATTGCTACTTTTCGGCTTTCTGACTACCCATCATTGTCTAAACAAAAATCCAATGAACTTTGGGATGGGAGTCTGGCTAGAGATTGAGCACAAAAGCCCCATTGTTACATTTAATTACAATGCTTGTTCTAAAACAGTAGGGAGAGGAGCTGTGAATGTTTTAACGTTTCAGACTGATGAAGTAAGATGTAATTACTGGGGATGTGTTGAACAAAATGAAACGTTAAAATGTACTCTCAAATTTAAAAAAAAGTGAAATATGTTTTAATCTTTGTCTCGCTCCCCCTAGTGGAACAGAGGTCCAGGGCGAGACTTGAGGATGCAAAAGCTCTGAGGAGAAAAGCCTGGTAATGACCTATTGCTGCAAATGTCTAAAAGGCGGGACTTCTGTTCCGTCCTTTTTTCTTTTTTTTTGTACCAATCGCAACACAGGTTTTATTTCAAATATTCACTCGATGTCTCGCTATGGGAGAGCGCCCTCTGGCGTGATCACAGAAGTATTACCTTATACACTCCAGACAATTTCTATTGGCTGGACTCTGACCGCTCCCTGACAGGCGGGCCCGCCTCCACCTTATATCAGTCAGGGAGACGTCAGTTCATTCAATTCAAGATAACATTCAGTTTTCTTCTCGTCCGATCGAAGAAGTACCTTTTCCCAGTCTACCTCTCTGAGTCGAGCACGGCGAAAAGTCTCAAAAGGACAGGATAGTATCCCGGGCCGCGAGACGCTGCCGACCGAAGGTATAGACTATATAACTGTGATAATATCGCACGTTATCTTGCTAAAAAGAACTTAATACGTTCTATAGCCTAGCTTAATACGCTAAAAATAAAGCATAATCTGCTAACATAGTAGCCGTGAGTCGAAGGACGAGATTAATACGCTCTCCCCAGCCTCACATGTTGCTAAAACCACAGCTAGCCCCGAGCCAGCTGGAAAGATAAAACACGCCAGTGTAATATACTCGGCCCCAGTGTTTGTTTCTTTCGGCCCCTTTCCCACCTCACCAAGCTTAGTAAGCAAGAGTGAACATGGCCTCCGCAGCTCCAAGACACCGGACCAGGTCCAACAGAGCCCCGGTCCCACAAAAGGAGTGCGAGAGGTGCGGCATATCAATGACGGGAACCGACAGGCACTCCGCCTGCGTCTTATGCCTGGGAAGGGACCATGCGATCCGCGGGATGCAAGAAGGCTCGAACTTCTGCATGGCCTGCGGTGTGACCGAACAAAAGTTCCTCAAGAAGAGAATTAAAAAGTTCGACAAACCGCCGCGACCCAACGAGGACGCCATGGCGGTCGACCAACCAGGGGTTGAACCCCCTACCCTCATCCTACAGGACTGGGGCGGTCAAATGGACCATCACCCATCACCGCCGCAGTCTCCCCCCTGAAACACCTGGAGTGTGCCGGGGCAAAAGAAGCAGGTTTCGAGACCCTCCCTCCGATGGAAAGGGGGCTCGCTTCATACCTCCTCTCTACGGGAGCAACGGGACTACTGCGTGGGCCCGGTTTCGTCTCCAAACGAGACAAAGAGTTTTCCCAGATTAATAGACGAGCCTACGGCGTTCTGGGCTCTTCTGTCCGAGCAACGAACGCATCCGCGCTCCTGGGAGCCTCTGCTGTCGTGCTACTCCGAGACGGAGGAGACAACCCCACTTTGGAACAAATGGCAGAGGTCCGCAGAATCCTAGATGAGATGCTTAACCTCGCTCAAGCTACCCTGGTAGCCACTGGACGCGCTATGGCATACCAGGTGGCTCTGGAGAGGGCGAGATGGCTAGAATACGCCAAAATCTCAGACCAAGAGAGGCTTGAGCTTCTCGATCAACCCATCTCCCAGAGCGGCCTGTTTGGCAACGCCATGACGGCGATGACGGCCAGATTGAAATCTAAAAAGGAGGAGGACGAGGCCATGACTGTGTGCCTACCGAAAAACACACCTCAAGCCTCGGCACCCGCCCCCCGCCGTTACGCACCACAGGCGCCCCGTGGCGGACAACGGGCTGCAGCAGCGCCTGCACAGCCAGCACGGAGCCACTCGGCCCCGCGCGGCGCTAGCCAAGGAAACGCGCAGAACAGACGCCGTTTCCAGTCACCACCAGGCAGAGGAGGCTCTCACGCAGGCTCCTACAGGGGTGACCACAAAAAGAAGAGGGGGACATAGCTATCTCTGTGTCCGGGGGAGACGGAGGACAACGTCCCCCCCCCCCCTCGTTTGTTTTCCCAGTTCTGGAGGTCGGGCAGAGCAGAGTGGACTCGGGACACATGCTCCACCGCCCGTTAAAAAGACAAAAGACTTTGCACATTCCACATTTAGTAAATGCTGTAAATGTATGCTTAACAAATGTCTGTGTTTCGAAAATAAAATTTCAATGCCAAGACCGACTGATTCTTTCAGGGGCAGGGCCATCAGAAATACACATGAAACATACCCAGAACATGAGAGACATGAGCCAAACGTCCAGGGGGTCCCACGGACCCCCCGAGACGATGGGACAGGTTTTTTCCAACGAGAGAGGAATAAAAAATCCTCTCTGTGGGAACAAACCTATGGCAAAATTTCTGTCCGACCACTAGAGGGCGACATTGCACCTCTCTTGAGCAGGGACAGAATATTAGATTTCCCCCTGTCAATGAAACTGCCAGCATGGGTTCGATACAAAGCACCACAGTGGGTGCTGCGAACGATATCCAAAGGGTACATGCTACAGTTTGCCTCAAGACCCCCTGCTTTCAGAGAAATACTTTTCTCACAGGCACGGGGCCAGGCGGGCGATGTTTTACAGGAGGAGATAATCTCCCTACTAAACAAACAAGCGATACAAATAGTGCCAAAAGACCAGGCAAACAACGGGTTTTACTCTCGCTATTTTCTGGTCAAAAAGAAGGGGGGGGGGCTCCGTCCAATATTGGACCTAAGAGCTCTCAATCAATACCTAAAAGTGTTCAAATTCAAAATGTTGACAAACTCATCTCTCCTACGCATGCTGCGCCAGGGCGATTGGTATACAATGATAGATCTGAAGGACGCTTATTTTCACGTACCCATTTACCCGCCACACAGAAAATTTCTGAGGTTCGGTTTTCGGGGACAGACCTACCAATACATGGTTCTGCCATTCGGTATGTCTCTCAGCCCGAGGGTGTTCGTGACGTGTACGAAAGCCGCGATCGCACCTCTAAGGAGGGAGGGAATTCGCATAGCTTCGTACATAGACGATTGGATAATACAAGCGACTTCGGAAAACGAAGCGCAACAACACACTCAGAGAGTGATATCCCACCTTTTAGACCTGGGTTTCAAAATCAACCACGAGAAAAGCGTGTTGATACCCGCACAAACAGCGAATTTCATAGGCATAGCACTAGACTCGCTGTCATTCACAGCCAGACTGTCATCAGAACGGGTCCAATCCTTCCTATCCTGCCTAGCACAATTTCAGACGGACCGCTGGGTCGCGTTCAAATTGTGCATGAGAATGGCAGGTCTCATGGCGTCAGCGATAGCGCTGATTCCATTAGGCAGGTTGTACATGAGACCCTTTCAGCTGTGGATGACGTCACAGGGAATCCCCAGCCAGCGTCATCACTGCCGTGTGAAAGTCACCAAGGAATGCATGACGGCGCTGAACCACTGGAGGAGTTTACGATTCCTCTCAGAGGGGATGCCCATGGGAATGATTACTTCGAGGGAAGTAATAACCACAGACGCGAGCCTGACAGGGTGGGGAGCCACCTACAAAGGCAGACCTGCCAGGGGTTTATGGGACAACAGGTTGAAAACTTGCCATATAAACTACCTAGAATTAATGGCAGTGTTTCTAGCGCTGAAACATTTCCTCCCGGTTTTACGGGCCCGTCATGTTCTAGTCAGAACAGACAACATGTCAACGCTGTCTTACATCAACAGACAAGGGGGGACACGATCCCGTGTACTGCACGGGCTGGCGCACAAGCTGCTCGTCTGGAGCAAACCTCGCTTGTTGTCGCTCAGGGCCACCCATGTTGCTGGTGTACAGAACAAAGGAGCGGACCTGCTATCCAGGGGCGTGTGCCATTATGGGGAATGGGCTCTACACCCAGTAATAGTGGAGCAGATTTGGGATCGGTTTGGCCGACCCCAGGTGGATCTGTTTGCTTCACAAGACAACGCGAAATGTCCGTTGTTTTTCGCAGTGAGGGGTGCGGCTCCTTTGGGCCTGGATGCGTTAGCGCACGTCTGGCCCAGGACACTACTGTATGCTTTTCCCCCGTTGTCCCTAATAGCCCCCACTCTCAGGAGAGTGAAGGAGCAAGGATTGTCGGTCATACTGGTGGCCCCACAGTGGGGACACTGGGTGTCGGAAATAACACCTCTCCTATACGACCGCCCGTGGCTGCTACCGTTACGCACAGACATGCTGACGCAAGCAGGGGGCGAGATATCCTGTCAGCACCCGGAACATCTAGCTCTATGGGCTTGGCCCGTGAGAGGATGAATCTGGCTGCTGAGGGACTACCTCAGAGCGTCATTTCGACTATACAGTGCGCAAGAGCTCTATCCACAAGGAAACAGTATGGTGGCAAATGGCTCACATTTGAAAAATGGTGTGAGAAAACGCACACCATAGCATTTGAGGCCCCTGTGGTTGTAATCCTGTCCTTTCTGCAGGATCTGTTAGACACAGGGAGGGCCTTTTCCACATTAAAAGTCTATTTGGCGGCTATTGCAGCTTGCCATACTGGCTTTAGTGGCGAGACAGTGGGCCAAAACCTCAGGATCAGTCAGTTTATGAAAGGAGCCAGGCGTCTCTTGCCTGTGACAAAATCCCCGGTGCCGTCGTGGGATTTGGCCATGGTACTAGATTCCCTGACCAAGCCTCCTTTCGAGCCTTTGAGTCAGATTGACATGAAGCATCTGTCCTTTAAGACTGCGCTGCTCATGGCGTTGGTGACCACTAAGAGGGTTAGTGACCTTCATGCACTGTCAGTACACGAGGAATGTACTCAGTTCAATGAGGGGGCTACGAGGGTGGTGGTCAAACCCAGACCTGGTTTTGTACCGAAAAACCACCTGATGCCATGTGTCCCTGTGACCTTGGAAGCTTTTCACCCGCCTCCCTTTGCCTCACAGGAGGATGAGCGATTGCATTGTCTCTGTCCGGTTCGGACTTTGAAAATGTACATCGGAAGATCCAGGACTTCTAGGAAGTCGGATCAGCTGTTTGTATCATGGGCCCCACGGTTGGTGGGCAAACCTATTACAAAGCAAACACTCTCCCACTGGATTGTGGAGGCCATCCAGTTGGCCTATTCCAGTGCGGGAATGGTGACCCCAGCGGGGCTGAGGGCACATTCCACAAGAGGTATGGCAGCATCATGGGCCCTGTTTAGAGGGGTCTCCATTCAGGATGTCTGCAGTGCGGCAAGCTGGGCTTCGCCCTTGACGTTTGCCAGATTCTACAGTCTGGACGTAATTGCGGCCCCTGTGGCGCATACGGTCCTTAGTGTAGCCTCCAGACGGGGGTCAGGCCCCTAGGCTGGTTACTCTGGACTTCGAGATAACAATCAGGGAGTTTACTATATCTCCCATAGCGAGACATCGAGTGAATATTTGAAATAAAACTATAGGTTACTGGACGTAACCCCGGTTTTATGATAATATGAGCGAGATGTCTCGAAAGACACCCTTCTTGTTTACGAACGAGAAGAAATAAAATGTTATCTTGAATTGAATGAACTGACGTCTCCCTGACTGATATAAGGTGGAGGCGGGCCCGCCTGTCAGGGAGCGGTCAGAGTCCAGCCAATAGAAATTGTCTGGAGTGTATAAGGTAATACTTCTGTGATCACGCCAGAGGGCGCTCTCCCATAGCGAGACATCTCGCTCATATTATCATAAAACCGGGGTTACGTCCAGTAACCTATAGTTTCATGCACAAGGGAATGTAAACAGCTCTGTAAAGCCTCAACGTAACTTCTTTAGATGGTACTTCCACCAAATTCCAGTACTTCCGTTTAGGGGACTCTCAACAGGCTAGATTTTGCCCAGTGTGGGTTTGGGCAGGGCGATTGAATGCTTCCCTTCATAGGATAATCATAGTATCGGCCAGATGGGTGAGGCGAGCGTATGCTATGCACCAGAGCTAAATGTTAAACACAGAACCATAACACACACAGTGACAACTGAGAAGAATATGGAGTGTCTGAGTGACAACAATGATTGCAATGTCATTGCAATCATTGCAATGTGATTGTTGTTGTGCCTTCTCTGGTAGGCTATTCTGGACAAGGGTATTCAACACACATCTACGCATGTACCAAAACAAGGTTATACACACAGGATGAATTGACATGTGTTTGAATACATTTACATACATCAAAAGATACAAATGGAAAGGATGTCCGTAACTTAACTGATATCAGAGCGCTATGAAATCGGAGCATATGGTATGAGTGTAGGTGCATGAACAAATGACGGAAGTCAGGCTGTATCTCAATAGCTCCACCGTTTTCATGAAGAAAAAAACAACATTTGAAATGGAACGTTAGCCGACACAAATGTAGTAGTACATGCACAGCTTCCAGCACAGCTCGCGTGCACAGCTCTCGTCAGGTACACAGTTGACGAGTAACACAACAAACAGTACTACAGCACTCTTGGATTCCTTAATCTTCTATTTATTGAGGGGGAAAATGTACACGTCTCACCTCTGTGTGAGAGAGAGAGTGTGTGAATGTGTGTGTGTGTGTGTGTGTGTGTGTGTGTGTGTGTGTGTGTGTGTGTGTGTGTGTGTGTGTGTGTGTGTGTGTGTGTGTGTGGGGGTGTGTGCGTGTGTGTGTGTGTGTGTGTGTGTCAGCGTGATACTGATGATTATAGCTGAAACTCTTTTTCCACACGTTCTTTCACAGTTGTGATATTTTGTTGTACCTGTCTGTACCATGTTATAATTATTCCATGAGTGACAGCAGCAGACTGCAAAGAGAGGGAATTAACTGGGTAGTTCTGGGTTAGTTGGACAGACTGGGGACTGACTGCAGCAGGGTGGTTAACGTCCATCATTCACCATCTATTGTTTTCTTAGTACACAAACTGCTGGGCAAAAACCAGCACAAGCAGGCTACAGACATTGGAAGCAGCGTGAGAGCTACTGCCATACAGATACTGTAATACATGGTTGTGAATAGTTTCTTCTACCCAAAATCATCCCGCGAGCTGGATTGGACCTCTTTGTAGGCTAGATGTGACATGCTGGCAGCCAGTTTGACACCCCTGGTGTACAACAATGGGGCTATACTCGTTTTCACTCGAACGAGTGGAGTGGAACGAGTTACCTGTGCGCATCAAACAAAGCGCCTACATAGTTTTAAGGTTATAATATTAGTAACTAGAAAGTACTGTTCCTGAAGAAACAGTGTGGGATCGCTAAGAATGTTGCTGGTATTGAGTATTGATAGTGTTAGTAGTGTTATAGGTTTGAAAGGTTTGAAAGGTTTGATAGGTTTGATAGGTTTGAATGGTTTGAAAGGTTCGAAAGGTTTGAAAAGTTTGAAAGGTTTGAAAAGGTTCTAAAGGTTTGAAAGGTTCTAAAGGTTCTAAAGGTTTGAAAGGTGTGAAAGGTTTGAAAGGTTTGAAAGGTTTGAAAGGTTTGAAAGGTTCTAAAGGTTCTAAAGGTTTGAAAGGTTCTAAAGGTTTGAAAGGTTCTAAAGGTTTAAGAGGTTCCAAAGGTTTGAAAGGTTTGAAAGGTTTGAAAAGTTTGAAAGGTATAAGTATTTTTACTCATTTGAGTACTACTGAGTATGTTTACTCAATTTAAGTACTCTTAAGTATTGTTACGCAATGTATTTACTTTAAATTATTTTTAGTCACTTTATTTACTTTAAAGTATTTTTTACTAATTTTTACAACTTTTAAGTATTTTTACTCTTTTTATCAACTTTTTAAGTATTTTTACAATTTTTTTCAACTTTTAAGTATTTTTACTCATTTTGAGTACTTTTAAGTATTTTTACTCAATATAAGTAATCTTAAGTATTTTTACTCAAGGTATTTACTTTAAAGTATTTTTAGTCACTTTATTTACTTTAAAGTAGATTTTACTAATTTTTACAACTTTTAAGTATTTTTACTCTTTTTATCAACTTTTAAGTATTTTTACTATTTAAAAAGTGAAATATCTCTAAAAGTACAAATGATTAAAAAAATTCTAATGGTAGCCAATATGTCCTAAGTAGGCTGAACGTTATAGAGTTGGAACGGAGTTTCTATCTAAAAGTATGAATTTCTCCATTGAAATGAATGGGAGTTTTTTAGAAGTAAAAAGTGAAATATCTCTAAAAGTACAAATGATTTCAAAAATTCAAATGGTAGCCGATATGTCCTAAGTAGGCCGAACGTTGTAGAGTTGGAATGGAGTTTGTAGCTAAAAGTATGAAGGACTAGTTAGCCATCAAAAAACGGTGGGAAGATATAATAATAATAAGAAATAGTGGCAATAACATTAGTGTGATCGCTTTAGCGATCCCACAATAATTATGTTGTAAATTATGGTATTGTTTTTTAATGTTTATGATGCGATATATTGCCTGCTGATACCAAGGACCACGATATAAACTAGACGCGTCGCAATTCTGGGAAATTGCAAAGTGTGGTTGCGCCGACGCCGGTCGCGGGTCGCGGCCGCTGGGACTCCAGGAATACGCCTGGAGGAATACCGTCGGAGGCCGTGCGACGTGCCATTCGAATTCGGTGCCGATCGGATCCCGCGTTCGTGACACAGGCCGTTTTGATTTGAGGAAATAGGCCCCTCCCACTAAAGAAACAGGCCCCTCCCACAAATGTAGCGGGCCAATGACATCGTCAGGTCACTCCTGAGATCACTTGCTTTTCTTTTTGAGAGGATTGATCCCCCCCAAAATAATGTTTTTGCATCAAACGGTTACATTTTGCGCATTTGCGGCGCCCCCTATGGATTAAAGAGGAAATGCTTTTGGGGATTCGTTGAGTGAACCACCCTTGACATGTGATTCAAATTTGGGATTGACCGGACGTTTCGTTCGTGATTTTTGGCATTTTTTGTAAAACGGGCCCCTCCCCCTAAATTTTGAAGCCAATTACGGACGAACGGTAAGGACTATCAAAATGCCGTTTGGAGATGTTTATTGCATGGGTCCAGAGACCATGTGTACCAATTTTTGTGAAATTTGGACAAAATATGTGGGAGGAGGAGCTAAAAGTGTGTTTTGAAGAAAATTCAAAATGGCGGAAAATCTATCCTGACGCAAATGGGCATGGCCTATATCGGGAGTTGCGTCATGACCCAAGGAATCTGATGTTATTATTCTACGACCTACGGTTCAAGAGTTATAGGCCAAAAGGTAAAGTGGACTGTTATAGCGCCACCATGAGGCCGACTGGTGTAATACTTTTTTTAATAATTTGCAATAAACTATGAACCTCCCCTCTAAGTCTTGTAACTCTAGCCCTTACGGTTTCTGAGAAAAAAATACTTGAATGGGAGTTTTTTCATTTTCCCATTAAAGTCGATGGGGACATTTAATGCGCTAATAAATCAATATCAATTAAACTACAGTATGTAACCAATCTATTAGCAAAATGGATAGCCAGCGATTCCCGGTGAGACCGGTCATTTTGACATATAGCACGAAATTGGGAAAAATAAACTGTGGGAGGAGTAGCGCGCCAAAATAAAGTTTATCTAGAAATACGTTTATCTATTACTATAGTCTGGTTGCCCTGTTAGGGCAACCACACTAACTAGAAAAAGTGCTCCTCGGAGCACAGGTCTCCGCCAGGTCAGGTAGGTTAGTGCGGGCCAGCAATGTTCGAAATTCGGAATCTGGCTAGAATGTGAGAAATCTGATGGATCCGACGGATCTGTCTTGATCACTTGACTGAAGAGATAATATGTACCGATCTGCGTGATGTTTGGACAACATTTGTAGGAGTGATATAAAAAGAAATCGGCCTCCTGGTGACGCTATAATAGGGCAATGTTGAAAGGGTGACATTTTTTCCTCCACATAATGCGAATGTGCGTGCAATGCCTTTCGGCCTGGCGGAGACAATAACCACAACAACAATTAAGCCTGGGCTACTGCTTCAGAACCACCGGGAGAAAGACCTCTACTGTATATTCAACTAATACTCAAAAATGTTACTATTAAACAAGTGACCTGATTTCTGTGTTTCAGCAAGGAAATATGACAGCACTACTTACAAAAATATCTCATGGGCTAAAGCTGGCAATTATATCATAGGCAGTAGGCAGACAATTGTGGTCTGAGTGGCTGGCCACAAGAATAAGAGGAGGAAGACATCATTGCAATGTGTCGCCATTTAAATGTATCCCTATAAAAGTAAGAGATATCTATAACATTTCCTATGCTATAATTATTGGTGACCACTGACTAACTCTGACCCTTTCAAACAGAACCAGGATTATGGGCCACAATTATGAATCTGTATTAGGGGTGGGGCAAACAAAAGATACTGTGATACATCGTC
Source organism: Gymnoscopelus braueri (assembly GCF_963280865.1). Taxonomy (NCBI): domain Eukaryota; kingdom Metazoa; phylum Chordata; class Actinopteri; order Myctophiformes; family Myctophidae; genus Gymnoscopelus; species Gymnoscopelus braueri. The sequence goes on from NC_137622.1 coordinate 22,038,485, forward strand.
GCACTTCCTCTTGCAACATGTTCTCCATAGACTGGCGCCAAGTATCGATATTATATTACAACACACAGGTGCTTTATATTACGGATTGCCTATGTGCACACCCGCGGCACAAGATCACTGCACGAGACCCACACGCAGTACTGATCATCCTCTCACTCAGGTAGAACTTGCAAACATGCTGTGCTATTTAAAGCGGATAAATAACACAGCAGACAAAAGATGGATAACAGACATTACCTCGGACAACCAACCCTAGTCAACGCAGCAGCTTGCTGGTGGAGATTAATTACATACCTTGCCATCTCTTTTCCATGGATCTGACATCCCACATCTCCGTCCTCCATGTGCCATAATATGCCTGTTCTCCAAAACGTTGCTCTGCACTCCAGAAAGAGTAGTTAACGTTATGGATGGGATTTGGATTGTGATATCAAAGATAATATAATAATGTTATCTTATGTCACACCAAGCACAGACACAGACTTTTAAAAGGGAGCCATTGATTGAATAGAGCAGACATTGTTGTTAAATCGATCGTTTCAATGTTTCATCTTTGACATCTGGGTAAAACCAATAATATTCCCAAATAAAAAATGAAAATCTTTCCTGGACACAAAAGCCGGTGGTCCATGCTGGCACTAATTTCACCGTGTCTTTGGGCTGTGACATAAGTCCCACTGATGACGGAGGCTTATTCACACTACCAATAATGGTCTTCTGTTAAAAGGGGGGGGGGGGGGCTCAGTAAGCAAGGTTATGCCAACAAAAGCTGTTGATATGCGTCATATTTGTTTACTGAATATTGTGCAATGCAAATACCTAAGCCAATGTTTTAATAATATGTTCTTCCAATTTTTCGGATATACAAACTGTTAGATCGAATTGTAGTTTGCACGGGGTCGGAAAAAGACAGATGGACTCCGGTTCCATCACCACTCAATCACGGTTTTGTCACGCACCAACGAGTGAGCTGCTCATCCCATACACTGTTTCAAATGAGAGTTTGGAGGGCTGGCCACGCGAGACTAATTACAGGTCAACTCTCTCTATATCACCAGGCAACAAGTCCTCTCTCTGTCAAAACCAAAACAACATGCAATGCCTTTCACTCTACACATTACTGTAATTCACACTCGTACATGGTGCATCGTTCCAACTTCCGCCGCCCCCTGGAAATCGGATCGCATATCAGCAATATCCCAAGCATACAGAATTTCACAAGCAAAAAATGTATTAATTAAGAACTCCATTCTTTAACAGAGCAATGCACAAAATGTCTGTAACTGTCTGTCTGTCTATGGGCCTTTTTTTTACAACAATAATAATCAGGCATGCAAACAGCCCCGAGGTGAAAAGGGTGACAACATGTTGGTTTTTTTTCGGGTCAGGTGTCACACTATTGCCCTATTTGGATTCAAAACGGCTAGTGGAAGCTGAAAAGCTACAAGTTTGCATGTCTGAATAATGCAAAAACAGAAATATTTGTTTGAGTAGCTTTTTTTCTCCCCCATATATTTTCATAATAAAAAAGTGAGTATTGTATCGTATCGAAATCGTATCGAAGTTGTGTGCCCAATATCGTATCGTATCGTTTCGTGAAATTAGTGTATCGGCACACCCCTACTGCTAGGCTATGTACTCTACTGTATTCCAAATCCACAAAAATGTAAATATCTGATGGAAATAGTGGATTTAATAGTTTGTGGACAGCGTCATTTGGTTTCGCTACCAACACTGCTGGATTACTACTGTACATGTTTGATCTGCAGAAAGAACTTATCAAACAACAAAAAAAGTAAGAAAGAAAGACTTCCAGGGCAAGCTGCATTTGCTGAAAAAGTACCCAGCTGGGGATGAGAGAAAGTGAATGATTTCAGAACTGCTGCAGAAATCAGAGCAGAGCAAATCTCCTTTTAAGAAACGGATCACATCTCCAAGCTCCACAACTGCTGCTAGTTTTCTGGCAACTTGGGAGATAAGGCGTGGAAAGCCATTCACGGGCAGTGAATACATGAAAGAAAATTCATTAAAATATCAGAGCATCTATTCTCAGACTTCAAAAACAAAACTTTGATAGTACAGAAAATGAAAGATACACCACTCTCCGCAAAGACTGTGAATGGTAGGGCCATACAACAGGGCCATTGGCAACAAACATTGTCACTCAGCAAATGGACATTTCAAGTCCAGCATGCTCAGTTGTCTGCGATGAGTAAAGTGATGCGAACGATATTTAGCAGACACTACTGCTATGCAGGTATGTGAACTCTGATGGGCAGCAGGAAGAAATCATTGAGTTGATACCGCTGACAGGCCAAACACGGGGAGAGAACATTTGTGAGGCTGTTATGAACTTTTTGAAATAAAACACCAGCCACATGGTGACAGTGGCAGGATTGCCATATTTTGAGAGAAAGTACAAATGGAACCAGAGTGTACAAGTGTACAAAGTGTACAATAAGCGTCCTGGGCCCTTTTAAACGGCATTGGTGTTCAGGACATACAGTATGGGCTTCAGCCCACTTCTATAGGTTGGATGTAGGTTGGATGGAGTCAATTAGATGAACTGACCAGAGATTTTAGTTCTTCTGATGTGCCAGGGGGTGCTATTTACCCTTAATGAGTGAAATTGACTCATGCTCAAAAAACATGGTTTAAAATGTTTTCACCCCTGTCTGTCCGTCCGTCCGTCTGTGTGTGTGTCCGTCCGTTTGTCTGTCTGTGTACAACCAATCTGGGAACCCAAAGCCAAATGAGAATGAAAAACAGCGCCCTCTGCTGTTTGTACTATCTCATCTTGGCTCTGGGCTAATGACAACGTGGCACCCGTGCGCAAAGGAAACCGGGGTTTTGGTCTGCCTTCAGCTTTCACTTCCGGTGGTGCCACTATTTTTTCATTCCCACTAACAATATTTCTACACGGAACACTAACACCACTTCTCCCAGAGAACATGGATCGTTTTGGTTATAAGCCCACTTGTTTCTATGATGAAAGAGTAAGTTAAAATGTGAATATCTTTCCGTGGTTTTGTCTGCTCCGCGGACGCTATTAAATTAGTTTGGGTTTGTTTCGAGGGGGAAAGATCGACGGACACGTGAATCCCGCCCACTACATTTGATTGGGTAAAGCGCGGCCTGCTTCCTGATCTGAAGGCACGCCCACTTGTAGCCCAGTGCGTACATGTTATGACGAGCCTTCACGACAGATTCCAACGCAGAGCAGAATCTGTTCTTGAGAGATTAGTGTACAACTAATCTCCGACAATGTTGGCCCAATCAACGTAAAACTGGGCAAGCACACTCCCTGGAGGCCAGAGCAGAACCTGTGCCCCAAAGTTTTCACATCGGCCGATTGCTGGGAAACTTTACACGGACATTCCCACTAAGCCATGAAAGACAGATTTTGTACCAAAATTTACACAAATCGGTACACATTATCTCTGGGGGCATGTTATCAAGAAGTTAGATTTTTAAAATCCCATTCCAAGTGGCTATGACCAAAGTTCGTGGGCCCTGGGTAGTCAACCCGGCCTAGTTTTCTTTTATTTCTTTATTTAGACGGCACACTGTATATTAATTAACAGTACATAAAAATGTAATGTAAGTACACCAAACTTAGCAATTGATGCTCATTTTCATCAACAGGCCCCACAAAAAAAACATAAAGACAAGCAACATTTTCTTTATTGTATTTCTACAATTTAGAAATGCAACAACACTTTGTATTACTGTAATGGGAATGCAAAGTTAAAGTACCAAATAATCACAAATACACTACTGACAAAAATGCTTCAAGATAGAAACGGTTGCAGACTTCTGACTTAGATTGAAGGGTCACTGCAAATAAATAATTTCTGAGTGATCATCTCTATCCTATGATGAATGGTTTTACATGAAAACTAGAAAAAGTGGTCCTCGGAGCACAGGTCTCCGCCAGGTCAGGTAGGTTATTGTGGGCCAGCAATGTTCGGAATGCATCAGCCTTCTGGTGGCGCTAAAACAGCATGTGTGAACTTTCACGGCAATCGGACACTGCATTCATGATTTCAGGCATTTCTCCGGCAAACTTTAGTTCAGCGCCGTTCGGGGGGGGGGGGGGGGGGATCAGCGCGGAGTGTTTTCTGTTGCCCTCAGAATATTTTTTGGTGCCATTTTACACCACTAACATTAATCTTTTATTTTTATCGTTTATTTTTAATTCACGTTTGTTATTTCCCACGGTGTCATGAATGCGTCCTTTCTCAATATTGTGTGTCAGCGACGCAGGACGCAGGCCTATGAGCATCTCTGAATCGCACACTGCGTTCATGATTTCAGGCATTTTGTTCAAAGCGAACCAATCCTGCAAACTTTGGAAGCCAATGTTAGCTTCCAAAGGAATATGAAAAATCTGACAGATCCGTCTTGATCACATGACTAGAGATTTGTGTGATACAAACAAAATCTGTAGGAGTAATATAATTTTTTTTACATGCAAAAATTGGGCCAAAAGTGCCAGAGATGAGCTGTTCACAGATGAACACATGGACGGACACACACGGATGGACGGACACACGAAACCTAGTCTCGGCCACGCCTTCAGCCTGGCGGAGACAATGAATCATACTATGGCCACCAGATCTCAATCCAATTGAACACCTACAGAGATTATGGGCTGAAGTGTTAGACAGCGCTCTGTACCACCATCATTAAAACACCAAATGTGTTCCAGCCCTCCAGTAGAGTTCCAGAGACTTGAATCAAAGCGCATTGAAACTGTTCGTTCACAGCTCGTGATGGCCCCACACCTAACTAAGACATGCATGTTCGTTTTTCCTTTAATCTATCACCTGTTTGTGTGTGTGTGTGTGTGTGTGTGTGTGTGTGTGTGTGTGTGTGTGTGTGTGTGTGTGTGTGTGTGTGTGTGTGTGTGTGTGTGTGTGTGTGTGTGTGTTTGTGTGTGCGTGCGTGCGTGCGTGCGTGCGTGCGTGGGACATCTGTACATTCTTGTCACATCTTGCCACATTGTGAAATTAATGAAAACTAAATATAAGTTGTCATGAACACTTTAATTGGCATCTGGCAGAGATCATAAAATACAGTGGCAGGCTACTCTATAGCAAAACAATATGACAGAAGAACATGTGGCACACGGCAAAGAAAGGATTTGTGGATGTGCAAACTGAGAAAGAGAAGTCTATGATGTTAGTTACACGGACACAACTCCAAAACAGAATAATTGATGGAGGTAGGTAGGGCATGCGTCCTGGCAGAGATTTGCGTTCCGAGCGCAACTTTGTAGTTTGGGTTAGAACTTATTGATCACAAAGTACAAGTCTAACCTCTTTTTTTATGATATGTCCTATTGTCCTTGCATTCATGAACTAGCACTCCTCAGCCAATTCATTGTTGTTTGCTCTCAGCTTGTCAACATTTTCCCTGGACACATCAAAGGTGTTCATGAAAGGACTAGCTCCAATCTGAGTGTTTTTCACATCAATTAGCTACAATCCTTTTGACAAGAAGATGGCTGCCCCAACAGAAAAGCACCTGTCTTCATCTTATTCTAATGAAGAAGGCAGAGGAAGTTTGTCCGGGATTCTCTGCTGAAAGTAATTGAAAGCATAGGCTACATCAACAAGATTTAAAAGTGAATAGACTTACAGAGACTTTCAGAAAAGGATATCAAATTCCACTGGCATTTGATTACATTGTCTGATTACTGGAGAGAGGGACATATCCCCCAGGAAAATAAGAATGAAAAATCCCCTCAACTGGAAATGGGAATGAAGAGTTTTTTGATACTTGAAGGTTGCATTCGTGAAGTAGCACTCCGCAGCCAATCTATTGCTTGCTATCTCTATACCTTTGACAAGCCTGTAAAATGTCTGACTTCATCTGACTGTGACATTTCTGAGAGGGCAATTGTTAAAGAGCTCTACAAAAGACTGAAGAATACATTTAAAGCTGAAGAGATGTCTGTAGGTGCTACCAATGAGATCACTGGCACACACTTTGCATTCAGCCATTAACTTGACTTTGCTTGAACTGCAAACAAGGGACCATAACGGTGGTCTGGAATGTTTAGTCGATTGACTTCAACTCACAGTATACTAGGGCTGTACCGAATGTCTTTTTTTGTTACATTCAAATATTCTATTGAGGTTTTTGAATGAAGCTTTGAATGTCTGTCATCATATTTTATAATGTTATCATTACCAATTCAATGAATAGCACACAATGTTAGCATGGCATATTAAAAGCACTCTCTCTACCTTCGTGCTGACAGATAAATGCTATTCTTCGTCCTATTAGTATTATTATTATTATTATTATTATTATTATTATTATTATCATTAGTAGTAGTAGTAGTAGTATTATTAGTATTATTATTATAAGAATTGCTACAGAGGATATTCATGTACAGTATACTTAGTATATTTTCTATTTACTAAAGAGCTGGAGAGAAGAGGAGGCTCCTGTTACTGAACAAACACTAGCAATAATTATCATCAGAATATAGTTATTTAACACTAAAAAGTATAAAAAATGATATCACTTACTGCACCTTTGACTGCACCTGTGTCATTTATCTTATGCTGTACTGATTGCCTTGTCTTGTTATATCTGTGAGCTGTCACTTGTTTTTATATGCCCTGAAGAAGACTGAGTTGAAACGTGTAGGCGCTGAGCCCATTTATTAAAGGCTTTATGTATTTATTCATGCAATGCAGTGTGTCTTGGTATTGTTTGGGTTATGACTTACTAGACCATAGACGTTGAAGGGCGCAGACGAAAGTAGTTGCAAACTTGGGGTTATTGCACGTCCTGTAGCGCGGTCCCCCCGCGGGTCCCCCCGCGGCACCCGACGGGCAACCCCCCACACACAACCCCGTCGCGGAACCCCCCGGGTCCCGTCGCAAACACACACACACACGCAACGTTTAGCGTGACACGGAGGCGAGTGTTCTGTGTGTGCAACAGTGTAACGCTGTGGTGTGTGCAACAGTGTAACGCTGTGGGGCTGTAGATGCGACGCATGCGCACACACAGAGCCAGCGTGTGTGTCGCGGCTGGATTGGATGCGACGCATGCGCAGTTTGATCGGGCACAGACGAAACGACCCAAGACACACGACCCAAGACAGACAGACGGACAGACAGAGGTTACTCAAATTATAGGAAGATTGATCAATGATCACAGAAAAGTACAAGCCTAACCTCTCTCTAATTCTAAGACACTGTTTAAGTCATATTAAAAAGCAAGAGAAGGTGATAGAGAAGACAGGGCCAACTAGAACAGCGTTTGGGCTCTGCAATCATGGGACTGGGTCTACCAATTCACAAACTGAATAGGGCTGAAATGCTACTTTATCCAAAATTAACTTTCCCAAAATCCTGTAGGTGGCTCCGGCCACAAAAACCCAACATGTACTATAAGAAATACAACAACAACAACAAAAAAAACTAAATATTTTTGCAGCGGCCAATTCTTTAAATCATGCAAGATAAACTCAGCCATCACCGGAATGGCACTGTTGAGCATGGAGCATGTAAGATGAGATCAATGGAGAGAACATCCACTAACATCAGTATTTCTTTTTTCTATTTTACAGTAAAGTAACAGTAAAGTGATATTATACAATAAATTAATGATATTACAGTGACATTATGAAACTAACAGGGATGGGCATTTGGACCTTTTTTGGTAAACATTTAACCTTTGGACTGTGGGCGGTTAACATCTATGACGTCATATCAATAAATAAAGTTGCATTCCTATGTGTGGGCAATTAAAATAGTGGTCTCATGAAAAGGTCTCATGTGTACGCCATAAGTCCCGTCGCCCTCATGCAGACCCTGTACTGGACCTTGTGTCCCAGTTGAAACATGGCTAGACATCTCAGGAAGGAAGCTATCCTCTCCTGAGAGAGACCGCGTCCAGCTTGATACCTATGAAGGTAGCCTGATGGGACGGGGTGAGCGCGCACTTTTCTAAGTTCAGTGTGAACCCCAGGGAGGTCAGGTGCAACACCTTTCAAATACCTGTTGAGAGCCCTCAGATCCATGATGGGACGTAGCCCCCCCCTTTCTTCTTGACCAGGAAGTATCTTGAGTAGAAACCTAGGCGGCTTTCTCCCGGTAGTACTTCCCGTACGGCGTTCTTGCGTAAGAGTGATGCAATCTCCTCTCGCAACGTCACCGCCGCTTGGCCACTCGCGTGTGACAACAATACTTTGTTGGACATGGGCGGTTTCCTGGAAAACTGCAGCCTGTACCCCCGTGCTATTGTACGAAGCACCCAAGGGTTGGCGTTGCATTCTTTCCATCGCTCGATGCGGAGTGACAGGGGATTTGGAGGGGTTGTTATTGTTGTCGGGCGTACGAGAGCCGCCATCTTGGCTGTACTCGTTGGCCGGCAACCGTGTTTGTAGTTACCTCTGGGTGCGTGTGTGTGGCCATTTTGAGAGCCGCCATCTTGGCTGTACTCGTTGGCCTGGCAACCGTGTTTGGTGTTACATGTGGGCTCGGGTGCGCCGCCATTTTGGAAGGTGCCACGTGTTGCCACGTGAGCGGTCTGAAGCCGTCTCCACTAGCGCCGTTGAAGATCTCCTCCTCTTCCTCAGTGACCGTGGATGGAGGCCCGAGGGCACACTTTCCAGGCGAAAATCCCCCGTCTGGGGGGAGAGGGAATCGGGGGAAGATAATTTCCCTGCTCTCCTGGCAGGGAGTGACAGTGTCATTTACCCCGCTTGGAAAAACGACCCCTGTTGAGGCCTTTCTGGGGCCTGTTGTGCGGGGGGCGTGCGCGGTCACGTCGTCGTCCCTTCGGTCGCACTGCTCGCCTCTGCCAGCGGCTGGTGGGGCAGAGAAGGACTGGTCCTGGCGAGCCGAACTATCCTGTCGGGTCAGGGGACTACCCCTGTCTGGCTGCCGAGAAGGACGGGTCTGGGGCTTAGAGGGAAGTGGTCTGGAAGGAGCCTGTAAGCAGGACAGGGCCGCCTCATCCTGGGCCTTGCGTATCGCGAGGCTGTCCTGTAGATAGCCCATGGCACCTGCAGGTGCTTTTTGTCATTGGGACCTTTGAAAGAGACGTGATCCAGCCATCGTCCTCTCTCGTGGGTGACGCACATGCCCAGGACTCTACCGTCCATTCGGTGGAGTATTTATTGAGGAGAATTATCTCCCGTTGGAGGCGCCGCATCTCAGCCAGTTGTTGGGGTGTGGCGGCGTCTCCCGCCTCAGTCATGAGTACCATCAGGGACCCCTGTAGCAGAAAAGCAGCGTTGAGGGCTCTGGCGCCCGAAGCTGTTGCCCTGTAGACCGCCTTGGTGGCCGCGGAGCCGGCGACATCCTTCTCACTGGTGAGGCAAGGTATGTCTTTTGCTGTGGAGAAGGGGGCCTTCTGGCCTCGTGGCTGGTTGTGCAGCATAAAGGTGGCCAAGCTGCGGTCCATGGGCGGGAAGGCGGAGAGGCCGAGGTCGCCTGTGGCTGCGCAGTCAATGTCGAAACGCAGCATCTTTGGATCGGCGTCGGGGGCTAAGGGAGAGTTCCACCACGCCGCGAGGCCTGCGCCGAAACCTTTGGCCAGGAGAAGTTTGCATTTCTTGGGGACCTTCTCCTCCACAGAGCCGAGTCCCTGCCACTCAGAGGAGCTGGTCGGGGCCTCCTCGGCTTCGTCAGCGGGCCATCTGAGGCCGCACCTCACGGTGGCTAGTTTGTAAATCTCCAGCAGTGAGGCCTCGCTTCTCTCAGTTGGAGGAGGTGTGCCGTCAGCCTGGGCTGTAGCCGTCTCCTCCCTTCCCGCAGGTACAGCGTCGGTGAGGGGGGTCACATTTAGCGGTGGGCCGAGGGCCGGGAGTGGGGGGCCGTGGTCCGTGGTGGTCTCATGGAGGACAATCTCCCCGTCCCCCTCGATCTCGTCGACGACCTGGTAATCGTCGTCGTCGTAGCGGTGAACTTGGTAGGTGGTGAGGGTCTCATCCTCACCCTCGTCTCTGACCGAGAAGACACTCCCCGCCGGGGAAGAGTAGTGGGAGGCCCCTTGGGTCCTGGGGCCACCACTGTGTTCCCCTGGTGGGGTGTCGGCGGGAGCCACGGTAGGCTCAATCCTGTCGTGGTTAGCCCTCGCAGGAGCTAGCAAGGCAGGTCTGCGTCCGCTCTCTCCGTGGAGAGGGCGAAGCCGATCCGGTGGATCCAGGGCCCGTGCAGAGCCGACTACTGCGGAAGGGCGAGCCCGGGGAGAGAGGGCCTCCTCTCCGGTCACGTAGGCGGCGGGCTGCCTGCGGGAAGAAAAGTAGCGGAAAGCAGCGTCGAACTCCTCCTGGGCCTTGTTGAACCGGTTCTGGAGCTCCGAAGGGTGGAGGCTAGCGCAGTCGGCGCACCTCGGAGGCTGCTTGAAAGTCGCGGCGTCTGCATGGGCGAAGCCCAAGCAGAGAATGCAGTGCTCGTGAGTGTCCCACTCATCCAGTAGCTGGGCGCAGGGACGGGTGCTGCATCGGCGCCGGGGGGGAGATCCATGCTGGCCCCCCGGCCGTGGCGATCAGCAGCAGCGGAGATCTCACGACGAGACATCGTGTTGAAGGAGGAGGCTAAAGCTAGGCTAGGCTAGGCTAGGCTAAGGCTAGCGAGGTCAAGCTAAGCTGTTGTTTTAGCGAACCTGAGGGAGCTAGCCTGGCTAGCTGTAGCGTCTGTCTGTTTGAAAAAGAGAAAACTGCGTCTTCCACGCCGGGAAGAGGACAGTGTGGAATTTGAGGGAGAGTAACGAGCTCCGGGGACTCTCGGTGGACAGAGAAACCGACTCGTCGCTTTCGAGATCGTCGAATTCCCGCAGAAGCTCGAACTTGTAATGTAGATTTTGTGTAGCTCTGTGTTCATTGAGGCAGAAGAAGCGAAAGAGAATGTAACATCCGCTTTCCGGGCCCTTTATACCCTCGAGGGGTAGGGACTTCCGCGATTGACGGCCCACCGGACCAATAGGAATTGGCCCGAGGGAGTTAATGTGAAGCTTCTGTATCATCGCCAGAGGGCGCTGATTCCCATATGTGAACAGTGAGAGAGCAATGTAATAAAACTTTACTTTATAACATAATTCAAGGGTGCTGAATCTGAAAAACATGGTTCCCAAGCCAAATGTTTAGTTTTTAACCTTCTCATTTTGCAACAAAATGGCTGCCAATTCTGAACTATTTCTTCAATAACTCTAAAACAAAGCAAGCAAAACTGACAAATAAAGTGTATATGTTCTGAGGGTCAGACAATGTGTGTAAGGTATTTTTAATGTAATTAGTGGTAAGCTTACTCCTACTCCACACACGGTGTGAAGATGGGCGGTGCTCAGAGAGTGAAACCTGAGCAAGGACATTGAACCAATCGACACCTTTCATGCAAATGATGAGCCTTCATGTAAACTAATCTCCACGCCCGCAAAATACACACGAAAACACACAAAGTAAGCCCTGTTTGGGAAATAATTTTAACCATTTAATGACTCTAAAATGGCTATCTGTTGGAATGAAAACCTTCTTCAACATTCGAACTGTGTTCATATGGCTAAAAACTAAAAACACAAAAAAGAAATAAAGTACCCCCCCTTAAGAATAGGGGGAGGGGGGGTTCTGTAGTAGGCCGGCACCCGAAGTCTATGATAATTGCTGCATAGTTTGTGGTGGCAACCGCCATGTTCACAGAGGTTATCCCATAGCCCAGATAGACGGACGGATCGTTGTAATAATGGGACTGTCACAAGTTGGTTGGTTGTTTGGGAGGAATCACAAACAGTTTAAGTTAGACATTACAGTACCACCGTCAAAAAACATTATTCAATTATAGCTTCATATCACACTATAACTCCTTATATTGAGACATGCCATGAAAAGGTATATGCCTATTTTTCTTTTTCCTTTTTTCAGGAAATAGGCTTAGCTTTGTAAATGGCATAGGCACAGAGAGTGGGAGGAGACACAGACCAGGCTGTCATTCTCTTCCACTCTTCAACAGCTGCTATGCGATGTTGATGTTTTATGAAGATTATTTATCTCATCGTTTCAGGTGACATACTGCACCGTACGGTTAGCATAAAGAAATATTTGCTCAAACTTGCCTTGTTAGCAAACAATATCTTGAGAACGGATGCTGGATTTTTATGGGAATGATCAGCAGGCTGCTCAAAAGACATGATGGGTCTTACATAAAATCACATAATCAGTCATATGTCAGATGGAAATGGCATATACTGACAATTGTATTGTGTTAGCGGAGGTATTTCAATGTACAGTACTGAGTGAAATATTTCTAGCAAAAAATGTCAAGTGTGATTGGCTCAACCATATTGCCCCATGGAATTGATTGCAATACTCTCAAGTATTTAGAGGTTCTGACGGAAATAATAATAATAAATAATAATTATAATAATAATTAGAATAGTCCTTTTTAGTTGTTGTTGGGGTATTTGTCACTGTACATTTGCACATACAGTATGTGAAATCTGTCCTCTGCATTTACCTATCATAACTATTAGCAGCAGTGAGCGCTATTAATACAGTGCCCAGGGAGAAGTTAGGGATTAAATATTGTGCTCAGGGGGGACACTTCGAGACATAGACTGGATGGGCCGAGGGTCGAAAGGTGTCCTTATGATTACCAGACGGCCTCACTACCCACACAGCAATGACTACGATTATCATGCTACTGTACATGTATGCATCATAAAGCATCGATGTCTCAAAAAACAGGAAAATATCCATGATGCGGCTGATAGAATCTGACCATTCCCTTTGTGTGTGGTGAGCTAAACTCACCCAGCTATGCTTCTATGAGACACAATAGGAGGTGAACATAGCAATGGGGATTCTAACGCTTGGGGTTCTGAGACCTCAGCTGGAGGCGTAGACGGAGACTCGGAGATGGTTTTAGGCAGGGGGTCCATTAACGCTTAGGGGGAGTAGACTTGACATCTCCTTACTCATCTGGGCCCCACAGGGAAGCTTGCTCTCACTAAGGCACCGTTGCAATGGTCAATACCAGTGTTTCCATCCTGGGACACCTGGATCTGGGCTGGGATATTCGGTCACAGTAACGATACCGCCCCAACTGGGATTCATCCCAGTGTAACATTGGAGCACAGCATTAATTTTCTTTCTTTTTTTCTCCCCTTTTTTGCTGAGCACAGACAATAAAGGCAATAGGGCTTTGAATATTAATTTTGTTACATGTGTAGGCCTATATTACATATGGTCTTAATGGTGCAATTGAGGCCATGTGTATGCAAAGCAATATGCAGCAATCATGAGACTATCAAGTGCTTTGCTCTTGTTGCAGAAACTGCTGGGGGCAATGGAGCTATGAAGGCAATAATTCCAGTGTGTGCTAACTCAGTCTCCACATGGGGACCATTGTGTTCCCTATGTTGCAGATGTGACTCAGAAACACTGAGGCAAGATTATTTTTAATTGTGCAGAGCATTACCTCCATGATGAAACATCATGGCACACATTCTGCTTTATGCTTGCCTAGGAATGCTTAGGATAACTGCATTAAGGCTGCATTGCAGAGCCGACATGAAATATTTGACAGAATAATTGTATGAGCTTGGTTTACACTGTATTCATTTGCACTCCTCTGTTATTTTGTGCTTCATGGTAGTAAGTTAACGATAGGAATAGCCACAGGCAGCCATCTCAGCTTGCCGATGCTAGTTCAACACCATGCGGCTGTAACTTAGTGTGTGGGGCATAAACAAAATGTTTATTTTGTCAGAATAACTGCTCAAAACTACAGCCAGATACCCATCTGCGATTCACTGCAGTGTCCCCGCAATGGCATATTTGAAAGCTAAGATATGCTGTCAGACACTAACACCTCTGCAGAAGCAAAGCTACCATATGACAAATAAAAAATATATAAATAAGTGTCTGTGTGTGTGTGTGTGTGTGTGTGTGTGTGTGTGTGTGTGTGTGTGTGTGTGTGTGTGTGTGTGTGTGTGTGTGTGTGTGTGGGGGGGTGTGTGTGTGTGTGTGTGTGTGTGTGTGTGTGTGTACCCTGCATGAGTATGTGCATGTGTGGGAGATATTTTACCTTGAGCCAATATGGCAGTTTCCATCTCACAATGGATTCAAAAGGGAGTTCATCTTTGTGTCATTCCAATCCATCTCGCAGAGCTGTTCTATGAAAACTGATATGCCTATGAATATTTGCTCCCATTCCCATGTAGAGGTCTCTTAATGGACTCTGACAGCTGTGTGGCTATTATTGATGCCTCTGCGAAGCATAATGAAAGTAAAATAGCTCCTCAACAAGAGGTGGCAGTTAATTGGTGAAAACAATCGCCCACTCTGACTTAACAAGGTTAACAAGTGTCAAAAATTACCTCGCTACACCTACAGTCAGAACATGCAAAACAGACTCATTAGTGAACTAGACACATCAAAGCTATTTTACATGAGACCCCCTATAGAGTTTGTGATCACTTACAGCTAATGACGAACTACAGGACAATCCAATGATTATCATGCCACTTAGAGCAGTAATCGGGTGGCACATAGATCCACATAGATACTTTTAAACTACAACTTCTAGGAACTGTGTTGAACCTCATATTGCTGATTTGTATATTCCCCCTGGCTTTGTTACATTTTTATTTAATTTGGTTGGAATCCAGGTAATAAGTCATTCATATTCTGGTCGTCTCACGGCTATGGTCATCATTAATTAAGGCAGCTGTGTTCTGACATATTGACCCCTGTAGCTCAAGGGATTTTGATGGGTTATGGAGAAGCTCATGGAATCTGGCCCATGGCCCAAGTTCTTTCCATTTTGGTCTTCCGCAGTGTTTGATGCATGGCAATTTAAATCCTCTCGTCTAATTAAATGTGATCTGCGCTTGTGCTAAATGACTTTTTTCCCCCTGCCCCACTCGCAGAGAGATGTCTCAGCTGTCTCTCTCTCTCACACATAAGGTGACATTCCTCTTTTCCATTATGCAGGATTATAACAGGTAGGAAGGACTTGGAGGATATGGTGTATGTTGAGGGCCCCTACTACACTGGAAGTCCCTTTTTTATTTCTAGAGAATAAGAAATGGTGATGTGCAGACTGCCAGCCAGGAGGAATCGAAGGGATTTGGGGCTTAATTCACAGCTTAGCTACCCCATCTCTGGTGTCAGCACAATGCAAAGTTCAGCTCTAAATCATTAATAAAATAATGCCATCAGTCAGCCTATGCTCAAAGGCGAAGATGTTGAATTCTAATATCTTTTGTGGTCAATACTTGAACTCTGATATACAAGACGTATCCGGTCTGTGACATGAATGAATATACATTTAACCAGATGAACCCTTGCTTCCCTATTCTGGGGCTAACATTGCGCAAAAAAAGCATATCTACAAGCTTTGTAGATACGCATTGCGTTGTGAGCTTGCAGATCGGCTATTTTCAGCAAAGAGATTTGGTGCAAAGGGAAACTAGAAAAGGACGCTCTTCGGAGCACAGGTCTTCAACCAGGCTGGGTCGCCTACTCAGGGCTGTGTCAAGTCGTGGTTGGTTGTAACCGGCAAGACACGAGGAAGCTGCAGTGGGAAATAGTTTAACTACGACATACTTTACGGTGCAACTTTTTGCATATGTGGCTCCTTCTATCCTTCCTATCTAAAACTCTCGAACGCGCTGTCTTCAAACAACTGTCCTCGTACCTCCACCAGAACAACCTCCTGGACTCCCACCAGTCTGGGTTCAAAGTGGGTCACTCAACCGAGACTGCCCTCCTGGCAGTGACGGAGTCGCTCCATGCCGCGAATTCTCTCTCCTCCGTCCTGATACTCCTGGACCTGTCTGCAGCGTTCGACACAGTGAACCATCAGAGCCTCCTCTCCACCCTTGAGGGGATGGGTGTCTCAGGCTCTGCACTCTCCCTGTTTGCATCCTACCTGACAGGTCGCTCCTACCAGGTGATGCTGAGAGGGTCTGTGTCAGAACCACAGAGGCTCACTACTGGGGTTCCCCAAGGCTCGGTTCTGGGTCCTCTTCTTTTCTCTCTCTACACTACATCTCTTGGTGCTGTCATCCACTCCCATGGCTTTTCCTACCACTGCTATGCCGATGACACTCAGCTGATCCTCTCATTCCCCCCCTCTGACACACAAGTGGAGGCACGCATTGCTGCTTGTCTAGCTGACATCTCGGAGTGGATGTCGACGCACCACCTGAAGCTCAACCTGGACAAGACCGAGCTGATGTTCCTCCCGGGGAAGGGCTGTCCGCACCGAGACATGGCCATCACCATTGATAATGCTGTGATGACGTCAACTCGGACTGCAAAGAATCTGGGTGTGACCTTGGACGATCTACTGTCGTTCTCGGCAAACATCGCATCAGTGACAAGGTCCTGCAGATTCCTCCTCTACAACATCAGGAGGATTCGCCCCTTCCTCACGGAGAAGGCAGCCCAGGTGCTCATCCAGGCTCTTGTCATCTCCCGCCTGGACTACTGCAACTCCCTCCTTGCTGGTGCTCCGGCATCTGCCATCAGACCTCATGAGCTTGTTCAGAAAGCTGCGGCTCGTCTGGTGTTCAACCGCCCCAAGTTCTCCCACACAACTATCCTTCTCCGTTCTCTACACTGGCTCCCTGTAGCGGCTCGCATCCAGTTTAAAACCCTGGTGCTAGCCTATAGGGCAGTGAAAGGAACAGCTCCTTCTTACCTCCGGGCTATGGTCGATGCTTACACCCCTGCCCGACCACTTCGGTCTGCCACCTCGGGGCGACTGATTGCCTCGTCACTCAAGGGTCCTTCTGGCCGATCTACACGGTCACGACTTTTCTCTGTTCTGGCCCCACAGTGGTGGAATGAACTTCCCACTGATGTCAGGACAGCAGAGTCACTGCCCATCTTTCGCCGCAGGCTGAAAACCCACCTCTTCAGGAAACACTACCCTTCCTCTTTGCCTGGCCTACTTGTTGTTAACTAGTTGTACAAACTCTTGTTTTATTGTTGTATTGTTTTATTGGATCTTGTTTAGTCGATACACTTATTTGTTTTAGCTCTTGCTCATTTTATTTTGCTATTTTGTCTCATCTGTTTAAGAAAGTAGGTAGCTGATATATTGCACTTTTACCTTAGCGCTAGGTATAGCCTTGTTGCTTGTTTTTGCAGAAAATGCACTTAAGACTTCTGGTGATTAGTAGTTTCGTTCCCTACCTATGTTGAATGTACTTATTGTAAGTCGCTTTGGATAAAAGCGTCTGCTAAATGACTGTAATGTAATGTAATGTGGCTCTCCCTATGAGCAGAAGAGAGCGCCTTGAGGCCCCTCAACATGTGATAACAATTTGAAGTTGATTGGATGAGAGGTTTGTTTTCTTTTTTTTCCTTTTGGCTCCACCCACAAATTTGTAGGGCTGATCATTGAAGATTTTTTGAGGAGTTGAAGCTTTTGAAGCTTATAGAGCTTATTTATATGTTGTAATTAGGGATCGATTCCGATCATTTGATTTTGAGTATCTACCGATACCGATCAAGTCCCGATCCGATACATATAAAGCATTAAGAAGGGAAAAAAGAACTTTCAAGTTGTCCCTTAAGGTTTTTGTTGTTGTTTTTACGACTGTATTCAACATGGATATACTTCTTTTTTTTTTAAAGAATATTTTGTACCTCTGTTGTAGAACTACATGATTATGGCAAAACCTATAATCACTATTATGGGTCCATATGGAGATTTGAAAAACATATTGCAATATTATTTCCTTATTTTGACAAAACAAATAAAAAAATAAAATAACTAGAAAAAGTTAAGTGCTCTGAGCACAGGTCTCCGCCAGGTCAAGTAGGTTATTGTGGCCTCCTGGTGGCGCTATAATAGGCCAATGTGAAAAGGGTGCCATTTCTTCTTAGGCCTTTCACGGCAATCGGACACTGCATTCATGATTTGAGACATTTTGTTCCAAAAATTTGTTTTGCTAAATTAGACCTGCTGATGGCGCTATAACAGGTCAATGTGAAAAGGGTGGCATTTCTTCCTCGGCCTAGTGGGTATGTGCGATTTCATGGAAATCACATGCTGCGTTCATGATTTGAGGTATTTTGTTCAAAACTGACCTATCCTGCAAACTTTGGAAGCCAATGTTAGCCAATTAGTATGTAATATGAAATATCGGACACATCCGTCTTGATCACATGACCATAGAGATACTGTGTAACGATTTGCGTGATTTTTGGACAGAATCTGAAGGAGTAATAGCAAAAAAAATGTTTTACAAAAGTCAGCCTCCTGGTGGCGCTCTAAATGGCAAATGTGAAAAATGCAGGGTAAAAGGTTTTTCCTTAACCTCTAGGGAGTGTGCGTGCAAAGTTTCACGCAGATCGGTTCAGTTATAGATAAAAACGTAAATCGGCCTGTTATAGCGCCACCATGAGGGTGATTTGAAAATGTTCAAGTGCCATTTCTTCCTCGGCCTAGTGGGAAAATGGGTGCAACATTTCACAGAAATCGCATGCTGCGTTCATGATTTGAGGCATTTTGTTCAAAACGAACCAATCCTGCAAACTTTGGAAGCCAATCTTATCCAATCAGGATGGAATATGGAAAATCGGACAGATCCGTGTTGATCACATGACTATAGAGGTACTGTGTACCGATTTGCGTGATGTTTGGACAAAATCTGTATGAGTAATTAAAAAAAATGTGTTTGCCAAAAATCTGCCTCCTGGTGGCGCTATAAGAGGCCAATCTGAAAAATTCCAGACGGACGGACACAAGGACGGACAGGACAGGGTGCAAAACATAGGCTTGGCCCTACCTTTCGGCCTGGCGGAGACAAAAATCCCATTCAGACACATACCAGTGCATGTATGCCTGCATTTCATTATTCAAGGAGAAAAATTAACAATGTCACTCTAGTCTAGTCTTTTCTCCTTTTGCCTTTCAATTATTTTAAAGGCAGATCGGCACTGCAATACACATCACAATCTTTGGACAATGATACAGATACAGCTCTGTGGATAGCTTTAAAGCACAGCTGAAGACCTTTTTTTTCACTCTTGCTTTTAGTTGATTTTTAAATCTCTGTGTTGTTATTCATGTCCTCACTGTTTTGCCTGATTCACTGCCTTTTGCTAATATTGTCTCCGCCAGGCCGAAAGGCATGGCGAGAGAGTATGTTTTGCCCCCTGTCCGTCCGTCCGTCCTTCCGTGTGTCCTTCCGTGTGTCCGTCCGTCCTTCTGTCTGCGAGCAGCTAATCTCCGCCACCGTTGGCCCGGTCGCTGTGAGACTGTGCACACACACACTCCCTGGATGCCACAGCAGAGCCTCTGCCCCACATTTTTCAGATCAGCCTGTCATAGCGCCACCATGAGGCCGACTTTTGCTAAAAACATTTTTGGATATTACTTATAACAGATTTTGTCCAAAAAACACGCAAATCAGTACACAGTATCTCCATAGTCATGTGATCAACACGAATCTGTCCGATTTTCCATATTCCATCCTGATTGTCTAAGATTGGCTTTCAAAGTTTGCAGGATTGGTTCACTTTCAACAAAATGCCTCAAATCATGAATGCAGCATGGGATTTCTGTGAAACTTAACACGTAGATTCCCACTTGGCCCAGGAAGAAATGCCACTTGAAAACTTTCAAATCAGCCTCATGGTGGCGCTATAACAGACCGATTCACGTTTTTAGCTATAATTGCACCGATCTGCGTGAAACTTTGCACGCACACTCCCTAGGGGCCAAGGAAAAACCTTTGCCCTGCATTTTTCAAATATGCCTTTTAGAGCGCCACCAGGAGTTTTGTAAAACAATTTCTTTGCTCTTACTCCTTCAGATTCTGTCCAAAAATCACGCAAATCGGTACACAGTATCTCTATAGTCATGTGATCAAGATGTATCTGTCCGATATTTTATATTATATCCTACTTGGCTAACATTGGCTTTGCAGGATAGGTCCGTTTTGAACAAAATTCCTCAAATCATATACGCAGCGTGCAATATCCGTGAAATTTTGCACGCACATTCCCACTAGGCCGAGGAAGCAATGCCACCCTTTTCACATTGGCCTGTTATAGCGCCACCAGCAGGTCTAATTTAGCAAACCAATGCCAATTTGAACACAATGCCTCAAATCATGAATGCAGTGTCCGATTGCCGTGCAAGGCCTGAGAAGAAATGGCACCCTTTTCACGTTGGCCTATTATAGCGCCACCAGGAGGCCATAATAACCTATCTGACCTGGCGGAGACTTGTGCTCTGAGGAGCACTTTTTTTTTTTTTTAGTTTTAATGTCGTTTCATGCTTTTGCTTTTCTTTTTTGCTTTATTGTTAAATTAGTGGTACTTTTTCTGTAATTATATTCTTGCTCTGTAAAGCACTTTGAGCTGCATTTCATGTCATGAAAGGTGCTATACAAATAAAGTTGAATATTAACATTATAAAAAAATGTCATACAACTGACGTCAGTAGTTGAGCGAACAAAGCCTGCCCTCTCAGTATGTACAGAGCCTACAAGGCAAACTGAGTTCAAACTAGAAAAAGTGCTCCTCGGAGCACAGGTGTCCGCCAGGTCAGGTAGGTTATTGTGCCTGTCCAATCGGACGGAACCATCTTGATCACTTGACTATGTGTACCGATTTGCATGATGTTTGAATTTGTAGGAGTAATATAAAAAAGAAAAGTGTTGCAAAATTTGCCTCCTGGTGGCGCTATAATAGGGCAATGTTAAAAGGGTGGCATTTGTTCTTCAATGTAGTGCGAATGTGCGTGCAAAGTGTCACCGCAATCGGACGCTGCATTCGTGATTTGTGGCATTTTGTTCAAAACGGGCCACTCCTGCAAACTTTAGATGTCAATGTTAGCCAAACAGGATGGAATATAAAAAATGTAAAAGATCCATCGTGATCACAAGACTATAGAGATCATGTGTACCGATGTGCGTGAAATTTGGATAAATTCTGAAGGCTTAATATCAAAAAAAATGTTTTACATTAGTCGGCCTCCTGGTGGCGCTATGAAAGGCAAATGTGAAAAATGCAGGGCAGTTGTTTTTCCTTGGACTCTAGGGAGTGTGCGTGCAAAGTTTCATGCAGATCGGTGCAGTTATAGTTAAAAACACAAATTGTCCATTTATAGCGCCACCATGAGGCTGATTTGAACATTTTCAAGTGGCATTTCTTCCTCGGTCTAGTGGGAATGTGCGTGTGAAATCTCACGGAAATCGCAAGCTGCGTTCATGATTTGAGGCATTTTGTTGAAAACGGAGCAATCCTGCAAACTTTGGAAGCCAACCTTAGCCAATCAGGATGAAATATGGAAAATTGGACAGATCCGTGTTGATCACATGACTATAGAGATACTGTGTACTGATTTCGTGATTTGCGTGATGTTTGGATAAAATCTGTAGGAGTACTGTCAAGAAATGTGTTTTGCAAAAAGCGGCCTCCTGGTGGCGCTATAAAAGGCTAATTTGAAAAATTTGGGACAGAGGTTCTGCTCTGGCATCCAGGGAGTGTGTGTGCAGTTTCGCTGCGATCAAGCCAACGGTGCCAGAGATTAGCTGTACACAAAATGACAGAATGACGGACACACGGACACACGGACGGACACACGGACGGACGGACAGGGGGCAAAACATACTCTCTCGCCATGCCTTTCGGCCTGGCGGAGACAATAAAGTTAGTCATCTGTTCATGATGTTTGCCATTTTTTGTCAAATAGGCCCCTCCAAATTGGGAATGGCCTGAGCAACAGACAACACTGATTAATATTACATGCTCAGCCATGTATTGTGTGTATACATGCTGCTGCCAACAGTGATTGTATATGCAAATGTTATTTGTTGATAGAGAATTTTATATTTAGCATGTTGAAGGCCAACCAGTAATACAAACTACTACTATGTTGCTATGTGTATGTCTACTACTAAATGTACGTCCTTGTTCAAATGCCCACACATCAAAACCTTTGTGACTGGGAAAAGGCCAGTATTTGCCTCATGTCAATCAGCTTGAATCCACTTGAAAGAATAACACATCACAAGATGATATTTTCAAAAGAGGGACATACAGTAAAGAAGCCTTCACTTGCCACCAGTGCCACGCTTCATGATGAAGCATTTTCTGCCTGTTATTTTGTTTTGTTCTCACAGTTCTGAAAGAATAATAATAACAGTTCAAAGACTTATTTTGATTTAACTCTCTGACTCTGTCTTTACAATCACATTGTAAAGTGACATTCATATCTGTTTTTGAACCCCGCTTTGGTCTTATTATTAGAACATAATTATTTAGATCTACTATAAGGTTTTCATCCCATGTACACCTTCCAATTACCTATAAAGCAAATACTACATTGTCAATATTTGTAAATATGGTATGAATAACATTGGCCGTTTTGTGTCAATGGTTGTATAACTTTGTCGAGGACTGTGCAATACAATCTGGAGTGTTAATTTAACTCTGAAGGTCCTTACACACCGGGGCGATTTCTTCATGCGAATAATACTTTTCTTTTAAAAACCTTATAAAGTCAATGCAAGCTTACATGGAGCGAAAAAGCAAAAAAGCGAAGCGAAAAAGCGTCTTTTAATTATTCTGAAAGAGTCCGAATTTTGCGTATATTCGCATATTCGCCGGTGTGTAACCGCCTTGAGAGTGTAAAAGTGTGCCTGCAAGGGCTGTGTACATTGGCAATGTTATGAACTAGTATTCAAGGGAGGCACATCAATCCTGACAATTCAGAATGTTACATTTTAGCAGCTGTAGATCCAAACAGAAACACTTGTAGCTTGAAAGTATGTTCAGTGTTGCTGCCAATTTTGAAATGAATACCCTCTCCCAGCATCCCGGACTAACATTAGCAGGCAATTGGCTAGAGTAATGTGGAAGTGGACAAACATGATCACTTTATGCAAACATAAACAGTCTGGTTCACATCACTGGTGCAGTATTTAACAAGATTACAACTCATCTCATACCAATATGATCCAAATATTCAAGACATTCAAAATTGCATTACCAAAACACTTTTCTTAATTATATACAAAGACAAGTGCTCATTTGAGCTGTTATTACTTATACAGTATCAAGCCTGTATAACACTATGCTGCTTGTTACTGTATCATGGTTTTCAGGTCAAAAAAATAATATAATAATAATAATAAATGAATGAATGGTCAGTTTGCAGCATGGGATTTCCTCTTTGGTTAGACTCCAGGATTTGATTGAACTTAGGTGCCCTGTACGCATACAAATGTGATGAAGAGCCCGTTGATTGTCCAGACTTGATTGCAATATGCTTTTGATTGCTAAGTTCCTTTCCATGAATAGTCCTTGACACATGTGAAGTGAAGCCACATTTGACATTTAGACGTGCAGCAGTGTTATTGCACTTAGCACGTTGGCAGGACCATTCAGTAGGGGAGGATTTGAATCAGCACTGTGAGCCCTGGGAAACAAAACAAATGGTCCTAATTCTAACAAATTGATGCAGCGCCAGTAGGCCTCTTCCCAGTGGTTCTTTTATAAATTGGGACATAATGCGACCGTAAGTCAGAGCATCTCTCATTTTTTATGGGACAAACTCGATGATCTGTGTGGGGGCCAGACGACACACACTGACACACACTGAGGCACACACACTACACCTGCAGAACTGTAGGCTGGTGATATTAGGAAGGGATATAAATGGCCCATAGCGGGACCATTCCCAGCGGGCACATAGCGATAGCCAAGCAAGTTCAAGGTATAATCTCTGTTGGCCCATGAGGGGGACTAATGAGTAACTGGAAGAAGGGGGAGGAAGATGATTATACTTTACATACTAACCTTGGCAACTGGGGCTGTCCTTTAATGACGGCATAATTCAGCGTTCACCTTGGGAGACTGCCACGGGTTTTGGTTTATGAGGTCACCCGGGTAACCTCAATCATTCAAGTGCATGCTCTGTCTTTGCTTCAGTGACTTCCCTCCATGCACGTGTGTATGGACACATACACACATGCACAGGCATGCACACAAGCTCACATGCACACACACACACACACACACACACACACACACGACCAATCTCTTTCTCTCTTTCTCTCTCACGCGCACACACACACACACACACACACACACACACACACACACGCACACACACTGCCCCGGTGTTACAGATAGCCTGCCTTCCGCCACCGCCAGCAGAACAGGTCGCATCACAATCTTCCATTACTCTCCCTCCGTGTTCTAGAGTCATGCACCGAGCTGACTCGTAGTTATGAGTGGACTGATAGATTATCAGATTATTCGGGATTTATCTACTGCGTTGAGTGGTGGAGACGAACATTGACTGCAATATATCGATTGGTTGAATAGAACGTGCAGCGTGGACAGCTAAAGGTTTAATTCCATCACTGGTATGAGGAGTTCATCTCCAAAATGATATCAGATTTTGAAGAAGAAAAATATAAAAACCATAGTAAATCTTTCTATACATTATTTAGAGGATCAGTATTTTGAAATTAAGGTACCTGGTTTGGGGGAAAATTATATATATATATATATATATATATATATATACAAGCTCGTAGTGGGCCATGAGCTTGTAGATCTGCTATTTTTGAATAGCCCAAAGAAATCAAAAAAATGACACAGATGCGTCCCTCCCTGGTCTTAATAGCTTAATGTGCCACTGTCATGGTGACCAGCTACATAGTCAATCTGACACACTGGTTGGATAAATACAAAAGCATGATGTTAATGGACCAAGTAGGGTGGTTCAGCCGTCACAAGTGGTGGCACACTTCGTCACCGTGCTGTGATAGAAAAAAACAGCATGCATTCCATCATATTCCAGTGGTTCTCAAACTTTTTTGTGTCAAGGACCCCCAAATTGATTTGTATTTGGCCGCGGACCCCATCTGAAAAAATGTTTTGCGCCAGGGACACCCAGAAGAGAAGATTTATGTTAAAAAAAAATTGTTCAAACTTTCCAAACTTTTTTTCATATTTAAAAAGAAAAAAAAACAAACATAGCAGATGTATAAGCTTGCAGCTTGGCACGAAGTGACGCACTGTGAGCTTTTAGATCTGCTATTTTTGAATAGCCAACGTGCACATGGATAGAGTTGCAATTATCTACAATATTCTAATTACTTCATTACTTAAAGATTTTCATTAATCATTCCTAAACGGATTGTGATTTATTTTCATGTACATGGTATCCCTAAATCAACGCCCATTATTCATGTAGCAATATTTTTCTTAGAGCAGTCACTTTTATTTGGGGGGGACATCAGCGGGGCCAGCCCTCTAAACACAAGTGTCTCTAACTGAGTGATGAAGTTACACTGTTGCCCGGTTGGCCTAAAAAATAACTGGCCAATTGTAGACTCCCTCCAGGCTTATGGTAGATCCTCCAGAAAAACGCGGGCAAAAATCCTTGATTATGCGGGCTAAAACTCTTGATTATGCGGGCTAAAATCCTTGATTTTGCGACGAAATATGCGTTTTCTTTTGCAATTTTATGCGATGAAATGTGCGATATGCGAAAAGTTGCGAAAAATGCGAAATATGTTAAAAGTTGCGAAATATGCGGAAATATGCGATGCGAATCGCATATTATGCGATGCGATGTGCGTATTATGCGATGCGATGCCTTTTTGAAAAAACGTTACCCCCGCATAATTATGCGCCATTTTGCTGATTATGCTGTTAATTCTGCGATCGCATAAACGCATTTTTCTGGAGGGTCTATTATGGGATGTACTGTAGTCGATCCTAATAACTAACCTTTTCTTGTCATTTGCATGGTTCTACAGTAACAGTATTTCACTTGCTGTTGCATCCTAAAAAATGTACCGCAACTGGAAAAAAAAATTTGAGCACAGTGTGCAAGTGAAGACTATAGTACAACCTGCCATAGTCTACCAATACATTCCAGGAATCTCTGTCAGTGTATCTGTATGTGTGTGTGTTTTATGGCCAAATATGGAGTTGACTAACATCACAGTACAGACATCATTGTACTGTTGCCATAGACGACTGAAGTCATATACTGCCCTCCAAGTACTCAGATAACGGGTACTGCATTGGTCTTTTCAATCCAAAGTAAAATAGATTTTGTTCAAAGTAATTCAAACTTTTTTGTAATCAGAATAACCCGCCCCCAGCTGCATGCCTTTTCATAAGCACAAGCAATCCTAAAACAATTATTGTCACTGGTTTGGAAAGTTGTAATTGCGTATTGCCTCTGGACAGCATTGCACCCGAGACAGGCAGATAGAGGGAGGCAGAGAGTGAGTGAGTGAGTGAGTGAGTGAGTGAGTGAGTGAGTAAATATGCTACTTGCAAGCATTTCTTGAACACATTGTTTTTTTTGGAACAAACCCATACTATTTGATAAGTTTGGATGAACTTGCGCAGCCCCATCAAATTGAAAGCTCTACACAGTCCAGCTATATATTCTAGGTTTTGACCAGTTACATTATATCTACAGTACATACAGAACAAAAACTTATCACACAGCACATTTAAATGATAGATAAACTAATATATTAGACATAAGTTCAATACCATGGATGTAACCGTTATGGCTTAACCACAGACTAATGACACAATAAATCAGAAGATTTCCATGTTCTGCTTTACTTACAAATTTTCATTGCTTGATTCTCCTGATTCACTTAAATCTATTCTACAGTGGCAATACATTTTTTTCATTTTATTTTAGTTATGCCTCGCTAATCTTTTAGTTGTTATGTCCCACACCATCCCTCCCCTAGTCACCCCACCCCACCCCAACACACACACACAAACACATTACTAATTGATACTAGATCTTATTACGTATTGATCAAAAACAGGCTGTGCCACGTCCGAGAACATCGTCTAATTAGATGATGTATATTTCATATTGCTCTTTTGCAATACAATACAACCCACCGGTGTATTAGAATATCCATTATTCATAAAGAATGCCAATATATTTGACATATTTATTTTTCAGTCCAGTGTGGCGGCCAAGCTATTTCAGAAGATGCATGTGTCTGACACTAATTTTTGGATGCATTGTGCGGGTGAAGCAAAGTGGCTCTCCTGTCTACATTATTAAAGGCCTCAGATGTGTTTTGCTTGTTTTCAGCCGATGGAAATATATTATCATCAAGGGTGAGGAGAGGAGAAGAGGCAGTGCCATGTATTAAAAGCTCCAACGCAAAGAACAGGATGAGAATGCTCGACTCTACAAATATCATGTGCTCTTCAAAGGGGAAGAGACTGTACGTGAGTGTGTGTGTGTGTGTGTGTGTGTGTGTGTGTGTGTGTGTGTGTGTGTGTGTGTGTGTGTGTGTGTGTGTGTGTGTGTGTGTGTGTGTTTTATGGGTAAGATGTTATGTTTAAAATACATAAAACCATCATTTACATGGTATGGCTAGTAAACACACTGAGCCTGCCATCCCCACAGGGATGAAATTCACCTCCAGACTCGCGGAAGTCAAATGTAACACAAAACTTTAGGTTTTGACATCTTAAACGCATATGACACCAATGGTTATATACAGTAAGAATGGGCTGCATCAGCAAATGTGGCATCTCTAATTTTATTACAATGTATTTAGCAGAAAATGACAAGGCACTCCATCCCTCATACGGTGCTTGTGCATATACACAATGTGTGAAGTCTTGTCAGATTAAGGTGTGCATAATATCTGGATTTAATGATGACTTATGATTTATGAATTACTGCAGAGTTGTGATGAGTGCTGCCAGCTCCGATTTTAGCCCCTGTCATTTTCCCCATTCAGAGAGGAAGAGAAAAAAGAGAAGGACAGAGACAGGCAGAAAACAGACAGGGGGATACAGAGACTGAGAGAAGTAGAGACTCAAACAGTGAGATAATATCAGAGACCTGCAGATGCGCACTAGACCAGGAGACTACTAAATTATATAAGCCAGATACAGACAACATTTACAAAAACATTGTTATCAAATTGATGGATATTGCTCTTCAGTACGAGGACGTTCTTTTATTTGGACATGGTTTGGAAATAGCGCAAATGATCTCGAATTGGTCAACATGTCCATATGGCTTTGTCATCTGAAGGGGATAACATTGACCTGCCAAAGTCCTTCTCTATAATCGCTCCGCTTAAGTGCAAGAAATGCAGTTTCAGGTGGATAGATATCATTAAGTAACATACATTGGTCAATTTACCAAAAGTTAAAAGTCCTCACACCCTACAATCCCTCCAAACCACCACAACTACAACAATGACAGTGTATCCGCAAAGTGCAGCTACAGCAGCTATATTGACACTAAATCACTAAATTTGACGTTTTTTCTTGTCAAATTATATATTGTGATACAGCTGTGAAAGTGCCAAATCTTGTTAATCCATATCATTTCATCTCTGTGAGTTCCTCTGTATGCACTGTATGCTATCAGCAAGTGCCATGTTTCATGTTACTAGATTGCCACCTAGTGAATACATCTGAAAAGTCACCTTCTCAACGGCCATAGGAAAACTGACTTGGGTAGATGGCTGCTTTTGCTTCAGCTTTGTAAGCTGCCTGCTAGATACCTTTTTGATACCAGTACATTTAGGCTCCTGCCAAGCTTTAGCATAAAGACACACAGTATACACTGTACATACATGCTGTACATACGTGTGTGTGTGTGTGTGTGTGTGTGTGTGTGTGTGTGTGTGTGTGTGTGTGTGTGTGTGTGTGTGTGTGTGTGTGTGTGTGTGTGTGTGTGTGTGTGTGTGTGTGTTTATATATATATATATATATATATATATATATATATATATATATATATATATATATATATATATACATTTACATATATATATGTATATATACACACACACACACACACACACACACATGCATACGCACACGCACACACGCACACGCACACGCACACGCACACACGCACACACACACATTTAAAAGATCCTTCGAGAAATAACATGCCATTCTAAGAATGTCAAAAGGCTTCAAAAGTACCTCCTTAAAGTACCTGCCTCTCTCCATCTACCTCCCTCACTCCTTCTCCACTCTCTTTCTCCCCTTTCAGCTCCTGATATCCTCACACCCTCCATCTCTCCTTGCCAGGCTCCCTTGACCCATTCTTCTCAAGCAAAGGGAAAGTACACTTTCCATTAGGCCAATCCATGGCCAAGTGAAGATGTACCTAATGTAAAAAGCGGCAGTGTCTGTTGTTAAGCCTTCAGAGAAATTGAAATTACTCCGCATGGCTTTTATCGGGGATATAAACCGTGGAGAGGCAGATTCCTGGTGTGTGACAGGGACTAATAATAACATAGTTGTCAACGTACAGAAAGGAGTGCTCTGGAGGCTGTAGATGAAGAAATGTACAGGACGTTTACAGCAGTTGGATACAACAATAGTTGAGATGGCTCTGTGAGCCGTCATACAAATAAAACCATGAATCTTTTACCTTCTACTGACCCAGAGTCCGTTGATTTCGACTCCAAATAGGACATTTTGCGTATCAGAACGTAGCTTTAATGACATGAAGTTGATAGATGCAACAATGTTTTGTTTTTTTAATCCCAAAAGCCGCAGAAATCTTGATAAAGACATGAACGAGTCAATCCGTCTCTTGCCACCTGGCAATAAGCTGTGAGATTTTGTACTTTGTGGCTGAGCCTAGTTAGTTCACATAATGTTCTCATGCTTTGTTTGTAGATGCAATATGCAGGTGTTTGGAAGAATGCCATTTTCCACATAGTTTATCATTTATGAATACGGGCCATTTTATATTCATTACCAATTACCAGGAAACATATTTGGATCTTTTATACTGAGTGTACCTGATGTCTGCCTGCAATATGCAGACAGCGGTGCCTATCTCATAGAACTGAGTAATTACTAGTCTGTGGAAGTATTGTTAAGGGACTGTTACAGCAAACCCAATGAATTGCACAGCGGGGGCTAATTGGGGGAGGGAAACACAGGCATGATTGTTAGCATTCTCCAGAGATGGTTCTGTCTGAGGCCGAGCAGCAGTGAGGACGTTGCCTTATCTCTACTGTGATTACCGCGCGTCAAAAGGAAATTACACCCATAAGCATAACCGGGTTATAAAGAATTATTGATAAAAAAAAAAACATTGCTCGCCGACCGGGTTTCTCTGTTCAGTCGTTCATCCTTTTCATTTATCTGCAATTAATTTCAGATTCTTAACATCAAATTCATTACCAGATGAGCAAAAGAAAACGGAAGGGAGAGGGAGAAAATAACAGTTGCCTGTGTTATGCCATTTTCTTCAATGTTTTGGTCCCAATGCTTTTTTTTTACCACAGTGAAAATAAGGTTTGTGGCCAACATAAGCTGAGAATTTCACATTTTGTTCTACGACATCAATTACATTATGTTAATACCTCAGTTAATATCTCAACTGTGAATTGTATTAACTTCTATTAATTTCTTGTGTGGTTACAAAATCATAAAGAGTGTGCTGATTTGTGAAGATTATCTGGAACAAACATTGTTTGTTAACATACCTAACATAACTGGCCTAAAAAAATACATCAACCCTGTAGCACTCTATTACAGTGGTAGTTTTACAGTAACCACATATTCTGGCAATCTATTGAACAACGACGTTCGTATAGTCATAATTTAACGAACATCTGGTTTTCAGAGGATGCCTAATGATTTCACATTCATCTTCCTCTAAATGGCTAAAGTGCATGCAATTACGTTTTTAATTAGCTGTGAATCTGTTACTGTCAATTGCAGTGATTCATCTCTCGCACATGAAATGCATTGTCAAGTCACAAAGGGCATATTGGTTTGATTTCATAAGAAGTCTATTTCTTTTGGGATTAAAGTTTCATGCCGTTTTTAAAATATAGTGCCTGTCCCCATGACAGAAAAATCATTAATAGCTCTTCACTTCACTTTGTTCTACCCTCACAAGTGGGCTGCAAGGTGAGAAAATTGGATCAGCTTGGAGCAATATCAAATTTCTCCAATTCGCAATGTAAAAAATTGACTGATAAGGACAGAGATATATTTAATCAGTGTGACATCCCCCGGTGATGCTGTTAAAGCCCACTGTCCGCCGCTCGAAGCAAATCAAGGAAATCTTCTGGTCCCTAATGAATACTGTTTGGCACTTCCCAGTCTTGGACACCTTTTGGACGCATTGGATGTGGTGCTGACAGTCATTTCTTCTCCCCGGATCACTAATTCCTCATTAGAAATGATGAGCTTCCTCATCACCTCTCTTTGGGAAAGGTTAGGCCCAGACCCAGAGGAGTAGTGGGGAGTCCTTCACTCTGGACCTCGTGGAAAGCTACACAGCCCTGTTGCTATTGATTGTGGGCTTCAGGTTGCCTCTCCACCAATGTGGGGGTCTGCACTGCAGCATACTAAGCTGATGTGTAATCAATGACTCATACCACAGTCACGGCCTGTGCACAGACCCATCAAATTATACAGTAGCTGTCCAA
The DNA here is from genome assembly GCF_963280865.1 of Gymnoscopelus braueri. Taxonomy (NCBI): domain Eukaryota; kingdom Metazoa; phylum Chordata; class Actinopteri; order Myctophiformes; family Myctophidae; genus Gymnoscopelus; species Gymnoscopelus braueri. Next base: position 22,069,925 of record NC_137622.1, read on the forward strand.
TATCTGACATAGTGTGGTTTTAAACCTGCCTTCCGGAAGGATGACAAACAAACATGTATACATGTGCACAAAACGCCTGCTCTTAAACACAAGCACAAAACGTGCACCGTGCATCACACACACACACACACAAAGTGTCAGCTCAATACTTTCAGAAACAAATTATTTATATATATATATATATATATATATATATATATATATATATATATATATATATATATATATATATATATATATATATATATATTTATACACACACACACACACACACACACACACACACACACACACACACACACACACACACACACACACACACACCCCACACACACACACACACACACACACACACACACACACACACACACAATCATAATAAAAACCAATATTTCTTGGAAATGGCTTCCTAGCTTCCTTTGGAGTCGACCTATAACGCCAGCTGTGAGATGTGGCCTATCCTTGTACTTGGCCAAGCAGCAACTCAAATGTGACTCCCTCCTCCTCTTTATGGGGCTTAAAGATATGCACGGGCACACTTCAGGGCAGCTTCCCAAAGCATTTAATCCAGAGAGAAATGGTGCTGTGTTGTGTTGTTCATCAGTCACACTTGTGCCATCTCTCCCTCTTGCTTGTGCTCTTACTTTGACTTGCATCTATCTATCTATCTTTCAGTACAGTAGGTTACGTCCGCTTTGCATTTGTTGTTAACGGCTACGATGAGTTGACCTACAGATAGTGGGTAGGATGGGTTCACTTTCACTTTCAATCAGCAGATTTAGATGCAAATCAAATTAAAACGATTCACATATTTTCTGAATTTAAAAAGATTATTCTATCCAGTAAATAATGTATTAGTTCAGAACAAGCACTAAATAGCATTTTCAACATTGCATTTTTAATTGGTCAAATTGGATGTGACCCTGTAAATGGCTGAAATATGTTGTCTGCCTGCCTGTCCACCCATTAACCATTGCTTACAGTTGAAATTTATAGAAACTGTAAACTGCATTGCTTTCAGAATAACGGCATTCCAATAAAACCTCATTGCTTTTGTATTAATCAATATGCATTCCTGAGATCAATGTTGTTAAGTCAACACATGCCCCTCAATACATTACTTTATCCATTACATGGCCCATTACACTTTCCCTAAGGGCTTCTGACAAGCCATGAGGTAACATAATCTTATTGTGCAACACAATCTCTCACAACGCCAAGTAATTTTGAGCCCTTTCCCTCATTGCAGTACATTTCCCCCCCAACCATTCCTGTATTACTGTATGTGTAGCATGGAAGACAAATGGAGACCCATTAGTTGTGTATTAATTACAAGAGGGAAATAACTTTGTTCATCAATCATGTAATTTCTCCCTCTGCTTGTCAGGAGTAATTTGGTGACAGAATACACTAAAACCTTGTAGGTCTGTTCTATTCTCTGCTGTGCTTTTAATAGCCTGTATTGTATTGACAGACTGGTACACAGAGTGTATGTGCCTCTTGTTTCTCTTCCAGCCACATGCTACAGAGCTACCCCACTGAGCAAAGGTTCAAACAAGACGCCTCAAATAGAACAGACACAAATTATCATGTCAAGGTAGATTAATTGCAAAGATCGCTGAAAGAGTAATGATCACTGCTGTCAGAATGCATAGGCACGCACAGACGTGGCAATATCACGGCATTTAGGAGGGATCATATACAATTAGGTCTTCCTCTCTGCAAGAATGAACGTCAACGCAGCAATACATCTCAATCTGAAAACCGTGAATGATAGGAACGAGTAGACTTTTGAGCTGTTCACACAGAATAATGGGGCTCCGGTGAAAAAATAAAATCTTCTGAGCCCTTTGACAGTTCTCTAGAATCACTCACTTATAATGTGATTAACCACTTAAAACCTCTATACTTAGTAAACCAATACTTAGTTGACCGGGGTAGGCTCTGTACTTGGTCTGCTCTTCTTTGTTGCCCTCTACATCAAATCTATTTGCTGAAAATCTACACGCTCGGGTAACACTTGATAGGCATCCCATGTCTATAATGCATTATAAAACATACATATGTATTATAACACCGCATAATTATAGTTATAAGCACTCATAAATACTCATAATGCTCTAACACAGTAATCATAACACATTACAAAGCATTTTATATAGACATATAAGGTCAACTATCATAATAGTCAAGTATAAATGCATTTTAATCAGCTTATAACTGTATGATTGCAGTTAAGCACTCAATTACTCATAATGAAAACTTGATATAACATTATTATAAAGCCTTTGTTTATAAAGACTTTTAAGGTCAACTATCATAATACTTCGTAATTACAGGTCACTCACTGACTTTTTCTTTAGGATCATAGTGTATTAAAATGTTCATAGTTGTAATACATTATAACAAATTTCTAATGCATTATAATAATCACTGCTATAATGAATTATAGTGTAATTACTATACTGTAAGTGGTCATTGGGGTATCTCCAGAACCATCCAACCGACCGACTTTGAACTTGTTATACAGACGACCTGAGGGAGTGCAGTGCCCGGCGTCAAGTCGGTCAGATAAGCAGTGTGGATCTCCATATATGGGCATAAAAGGGACAAGGACAGACATACGGGTACAACGGGTACTCTGACAACGGGTATGCAACGGGTATTGCATAACCGGGTGGGGCATGCATTACTAAGTTCCACTGCAGACCATTGGCCAAGATGGGCACTGTGTTATACACAGATTATAATGCATTACAAGCGCTTTTTAATGCATTATAGACATGGGATTCATAGCAAGTGTTACCCAAGCTCGCAACGAGTCACATTGTGACGGGTTGTGAGCTTGTAGATTGGCTATTTTCAGCAAATGTTTATCCCAGAATAGGGATGCTATGGTTTAGGTGGTTTAGCTACAATGTGGCACCATCTCTCACTGAACATGCATGTGTTGTTGAAAGAAGCTCATCAAACACCTACTAATCCTTCTCTTCTTAGGGATACACAGACACAAATATGTGAGTGTATCATAGTAAAAACTCTTGAAATGTCAGATGGTCAGAGGAGCATGTACCATTATACTGTGTGTGTGTGTGTGTGTGTGTGTGTGTGTGTGTGTGTGTGTGTGTGTGTGTGTGTGTGTGTGTGTGTGTGTGTGTGTGTGTTGTATATCAACATTTTTATGATGATTTTTCAGCATCTTAAACTTTACTTTTGATAGTGACAGTGAGTAGACAGCTAAAACGGGAGAGAGAGAGAGAGAGAGAGAGAGAGAGAGAGAGAGAGAGAGAGAGAGAGAGAGAGAGAGAGAGAGAGAGAGAGAGAGAGAGAGAGAGAGAGAGAGAGAGAATGACAGGCAGCAAAGGGCCTAGACATGGTACATGTGCTCTACCATGTAAGCTACTGGAGGCGCCCCTATAGGCTACGTTTTTTTATCCCTATAAATATGCCTACATCCAGTCTTGCCTACATTCAGCCAGATGCAAACAGTTTTGTGCAAGTATAGAAAGTAGAGCATTGGATTGTCTGTGCTGAGGTATAGAGGAATAACTGGCGTGGAACACAGGCCCCCGGGCAAAGGTATGACAACAAGGTAAGAACAAACATTTTTGCCTCAGATGAGCCTCTCCACAGCATCATTGGCCGCTTAAGTTCGCATAGGGCCTCCTGTGAATACCATGTGTGATACCATTGACACACATTATGGATTTTACCTGCTTGAAAATACTCTATGTGGAGCCTGGAAATGTCAGACGAGGAGCCCAGGCTCTGAGATTTACTGGGAATTTATAGATCACCAAAAGCAATTCTCTTAGGAGTGGGGCGTGAAAGTCCATGCAGGAAGCTCTTCAGAATGCAACCACTGTTTCCCATTTCACCCAGAGCAAGAACTGATATCTGGCAAATTTGCATATACATGTATTTGCACAGATCCAATCAAACGTCAAGGTGCAGACACAATTCAGGAATTCAAAGCAGAATACCAACCAGTGTTCCGGCTGTAACTAAAACCCCCGGCCCAGGGAAGTGGATGGAAGGTCACTTTATCTTTGGAACAGATAACATTATAACCACCACAGAGGAGTTTTAAGCAGCTGGCATATTGCAGTGCAGGTCAGGTCACTTGTTCTTGTTGCAATACAACTCAACTGTGTCAAGCAAGTAGAATTGATTACGAGCTGGCGCACTGTGCTATTGCGTGCCATTCAGTTCAATAGGGCATCTCAATATGCATAGCTTAGCGATGAGTAGTTCATTATTTGTATAATGCACCGCCTGCTCATATACACCCCTATAAACAGAATTTGAACACATTGTCATGGTCAAAGTGTGACCAATTTTGGATCAAATTCCGGTTACCTGCTAAAGTCTGTGGCTGTTTTGAGATAAGAAATTATGCTTACATCCAGTGACTCTTTGCCTAGAATATCTCAGTGTGCCGTCATTTCTTTGGTGGACATAAGAGTGTTGCATAGTTTTAGATACTTTCCAGGCTTTTGTACTAAATGCATTTGGACACAGTGACTACTGCATCCCACGAATGCACGGCTTGCTGAAATCATAAAATCAGAGTGCAATGATTGTTCCAAATCTCTTGCCAGAAACACAGTTAAAGAAAGCGGAGAAAAAAACACGGTGAGGGAGGGGAAAAGAAATGAAAGAATATATTAAATCCTGAATGGAGAGATAGAGCAAAAATATTCATCATGTGGATGCTTCAGAATGTGTTATTAGGGAACGATTTCAACAGGCTCTTAGTAGCTCTCATTAGATGGTGTATCAAACCAGAACAAAACTCACTTCTCCTAACTATGTGGAGGAAGTGGATTGGAAAATTAAATGGGGAGAGGAGAGCGAGGGAGCAGTCTGTGCAGCGGTCTTGTCACTATGCCCCTGTTCCCACTAACAAGTCCACTCAGTCGACTCGCGCTGAAAGTCATTCACATGCCGTTTAATTTCACTTCATTGATTGGACTTTAAAGCCCCCGAATATAGCAAGGAAGACATTAAGATTATCTACTCCCCCAAAAACCAAGTGCTGAACGTTTGTTTTTAAATTGTTGTATGGTTGAAACGTCTGAGTTTGCAGTCCTGAAACTTTGGCGACTCTAAGTATTGAGCTTGTGTAATATTCTGTGTGTGCTTGGTGTACTGCATGTGTGTGTGTACTGCATGTGTGTGTGTACTGCGTGTGTGTGTGTGTGTGTGTGTGTGTGTGTGTGTGTGTGTGTGTGTGTGCGTGTGCGTGTGCGTGTGCGTGTGTGTGTACTGTAGATCAATAAAAATACCATTTCATTACTGTTGACATGCTGTTCCTGCTTGATGCCAGATGCTTGAGACACAAGCAGTCGCAACAATAGACATTCTCTTCACTACTCACTTTCCCCTTTCCAGTTTCCTCTTTGTTTGCGCTTCCAAAGACAGTGTTACATCTGTCAGCAAGATATGATTTACATAAACATCAAACTATTCATGTGTGTGTGTGTGTGTGTCTGTCAGAGAAACTCTTGAGACTCTTGAGAAGATATTAGCATTTCAAGGCCGCGATTATACGAAGGCAATGGCTATTTTGCATGTACTATTTTTATAATTCAAAACTATACCATGGTTGTTGTTTTTGTTTTATGGTTTACAGCTATTGGTTTATTCTCAGATTATGTACAGATTCAGATGCACTGGACATCAAGTATTGAAAAGGGGATTATAACTGGACACCTTTTTGTGGTAATGCAAGAAAAAATATCAAAACATGCAGTCCAGCTAGTGATAAGAAAATCAATTGACGGGTAGAAAAATAAACAAGTATTTCAATTCACTTCAGTCAGCAACTGCATGCAATCACATCATGAAATGGAAATTACACCTTGCAGAATTGCATGGCTATTTTATAGATTACTTTTGCTGATGATTATATATGTCCTATGTAGTCCAACAACTTCATGGAATTGCTATTAACAATAACTGTATGGTAATTTGAGTGTGGTTTCCCTGTACATTTATGTGTGTGTGTGTGTGTGTGTGTGTGTGTGTGTGTGTGTGTGTGTGTGTGTGTGTGTGTGTGTGTGTGTGTGTGTGTGTGCGTGCGTGCGTGCGCATCTGTGTGTGTGTGTGTGTGTACACTCAGGACTCAAAAGTAGTATGGTACTCAGATTCCATTTGCATGATTAGCTGTTACTGAAAAACAGTATGCTAGACCTGCATGACAGGACTGAACACTGGCTGATAGCTAGAGAGGAAACTGTGTCTATTGCTCAACCACCCACTCTCAAACAATGTTCCACTATTTAGTCTACTTACTATATATATTCTACATCAGGTATTGGACACATCAATATTGTCTTTACATGTGGTATTTCATTTTGCTCGAGAGCCAGGATCAATACTCTATGAATTTTTAAGTTAGCTTCATGGATAAACCTGTGACCCTGACAGTCTCATTTGCGCTGTCACTCCTCAAAAAAGTAAGTTCACAAAGAGGTTTTGAGTGCATAAAGTCTCTTCAGAAACTGCCAAGTAGAAGAATGAATAATCACTGTTCCTTTTGTTCACCAAGTAATATGAGCATTATAACATGATAAGCTGCCACAATCAAATATGATCTAGATCTTTGTCGTTATTGTTTATTGTACACATACTGTAGGTTTGGTCATCTTGTTCATCATATGGCAATACTTACATACTCATAAAGCTCAGCCTTATATTTTGAGTCTGTGGCCACAAAGTTTACATTCTTAGGTTGAATTGTTTAAGTCAGTGTTGGTGAACAGAGTTGTGAACTAGAAAAAGTGCTCCTCGGAGCACAGGTCTCCGCCAGGTCAGGTAGGTTAGTGTGGGCCAGCAATGTTTATGAATAAAGATAAAATCTGAAGGAGTAATACAAAAAAAAATGTCGTCCTCTTGGTGGCGCTATAAAAGGCAGATGTGAAAAATGCAGGGCAAAGGTTTTTCCTTGGCCTCTAGGGAGTGCAAATGCAAAGTGTTACACAGATCGGTGCAGTTATAGGTAAAAACACGAATCGGCCTGTTATAGCGCCACCATGAGGCTGATTTGAAAATGCCTAGTGAGAATGTACGTGCAAAAATTCACGGGAATTGCATGCTGTGTTCATGATTTGAGGCATTTTGTTCAAAATGGAGCAAATTGGGTTTAACAGGCCCATGTGAAACATTTGGGGCAGAGGTTCTGAATTGGCATCCGGGGAGTGTGTGTGCACAGTTTCGCTGCGATCAAGCCAACGGTGCCGGAGATTAGCTGTTCACAGACGGACCGACGGACAGACAGACAGACGGACGGACGGACAGGGTGCAAAACATACTCTCTCGCCATGCCGTACGGCCTGGCGGAGACAATAAATACAAAATTGTTGGGTCAACAAGTATAGTTTAACTTCAGTGGGTGTATTTAGGACTTCAATACTGTGTTTTTCATCAACTTCTATTAAATGTTCATACTGTAGATGTGCCTCAAGCCGTCTCAAAGTGAATGCAATAATAGGCTTCAGACGACCACTGACATGCCTGCCATGTATTTAAAAAACTTATACAGGATATAATTGGCTGTTTTGCATTCTCTGTTTGAATTGGACTTTTTCTACTTTGAGCTGACAGCATCCTCAACTGGTTTCTTTTTTGTTTGTTTGTTTGTAGAGTTTTCTAAATGCTGAACTCATAACAGAAAACATCACTCTCAATTCTAAACATTGGCTGTAGTCGTATTGTTTAGTCTGACAGATCTGCCAGACAACCTAACCTTGTCTAACAGTAAGTCACTCCTCTTGACATAATACGTAATATGCCATCATTTGCAAGACCTGTCCTAGTTTATTTAAATTCTGAAGAATGTTGCCATAAATAGCCCTTATGTAACCCACTTTGATCCTAATTTTCAGTTAGCTGTACACTACAGTATGTAGACTTACATACAGTAACTGGAGATGTCAAATGCACTTATTTTCATATGAAGTATAATATTGTATTAGTAAATTACTTCTTCTAAATTAGTAAAATGCTAAAAGCTTATTGGGCCAGCACACTATTAAAGCTTAATTTGTGTATTAAGTATTTGAAATAGGGCTATTACGATAAAGAAAAAAGGGATCAAACTATAAGCAGCCAGACAGACACAGGCATTAAGGCATTAACTATGATCAAAAACCATTATTATTAAAGTAGTAGTTCAAGCCTACTCATAACCAGAGTTAATGTGTTTTTATCTATTAAATTAGTAATTAACATAAAAAGTTCTAAAAACATTTAGGAAAATACCTTTGAGGTGCCTTAAGGCAAATGCAAATAAATCTGAGTCAGGTGAATCTCTGCCCAATTTCACATTGAAGCACCTGCAGGGACCTCCAAACAAATATACAAAACACAAGGTAAAGTGTAATTGAATGCTGGACAATATTTAAGACCTTCAGGAAACCCGGGACTACAGTTATGCACAGAGCGGCAGCCTATTGGCATGCCTTGATTTTCCAAATATGCAGGCTGATCAAAAAGTTCTAAAACGCTGTCCATCAGTATGTCAGATTTGTTCGTATGCAAACTTTTATGCAAAGTGGCATTTAACAAAATGGTATTTGTTCATAAAAGTGCTTCTAAATTCATGTCTGCTTCATGCATATGCACAAAACTTTACAGTGGTAGATGGACCGTTGTCAAGGACATCCCTATACAAACTGCTAAAAATTATTTACATTATAGGAATTGTAAATCGTTAAGAATGTCATTGATGGCTATAGCAGCTTGTAGATAACACAGATGTCGTTTTCAAGGTCATATCATGACATGATAATACCTTGATATGATCAGATATGATATGACTCTCTCTACATCACACACAAACTCCCATCTCATTGAGTCTTAGTTGTTCTCTCTTGTCACACCAAAGTAAACAATAAACAATGAGATACCAATTGTCAGACTCATCACATCCATATGATCTATGCAAACATAGAATGCAGTCAATCTGCATACATGCACCACGACATCCCAAAATCATTACACCAGTCACTCTCCACTTGCCCTAGCCTCGACGACCTTGCAGGCTTATGCAAAGGCTAAAATTAAATTCAGATAGCATGTTATGTAGACAGATGCCAAGTCATTGTTGACCTGGCATCCTATAGTGTGTATAATTTCAATGTACAGATTATAGATTTTTTGGGATATTCTACTGTTAGACTGATGATAGGTTCTTGGCTTACCTATTTCTATGCATTTGATTTATTACCTCGTGTTGTCCATGCTTACTGTAAATCGCTCTGGATTAAGAGCGTCTGCTAAATGCCTAAATAGTAAATTGTAAATAGAAATTTCCCCATGAGACAGTTTTCTCCAAATTACACTGTCAACACCCAGGGCCTGCAAAGTTTGGAAGTCAGTCATGGCCAATTGGAATGGAATCTGAAATATACAGATACATCTTGATCACGTGACCAGCACGGCACAGGGATAATGTGAACAGATTTGTGTACGTTTTGGACAAAATCTATAGTAGTATCAAAAAGTGTGTTTTGAAGAAAACAAAATTGAAAAACATTTTGTATTGTATAACCTATGGTTCAAGAGTTATAGGTCAAAACGTGAAGTGGCCTGTACAGCTCTACCATGAGGCTGATTTGAAAAATGTAGGGCAGAGGTTCTTCTTTGGCCTACTGGGAGTGTGCGTGCAAAGTTTCACACTGATCAGTCCAACAGTGATTGGCAACAGATTAGCTGTTCACAGACACACAAGGACGGACACACAGACAGATATGCGAAAACATGCCTTAATTGTCAACTGTTCGGCCGACAATTAAGGCAAGCATCCCTCATGATAAATGTCTAACGATCCTGAATCGAAAGGTAAAGATCACTTATCACCCCCTCCTCCCCCAAACCCAGGTGTTCACTAAAATTCAAGACTTTATTTCTAGTCTTTATCATCAACTCAACCATTACTGAATTTCTTTGGCAGGGAGCGGTAATACACATCGGAATTGGTTGGACTATAATCCCTGTGGATATAGTGAATCTACATTGGCAAAAGGACAATTGTAATGATATTCACCTAATCTCCCTTGACAGATTCAGGACATGCTTTTCATTAACACAAAAGTGGATCAGAGAGCAATAAGCACTGTTTCAGAGTTTACCTAAATCCTTTGAAGCCAACTGTGATTCACATTCCAGTGGCGTGTCTCTGTCTGCATGGGCTTAAGCCAACACAGATGCCAAATTTACAGAGCTCAATGTTACACTACTTTGGCTTTATTTTGTCAAGGTATGACACCAAACAATGGTAGGAACAAAGTTTATTCAACACAGTTGGCCAATGTCAACTCGCAATATTTTCAATATTTTGCAGACGAATAGGACACTCGAAATCTAATTACTGCTCTTGTCATATTCAGTTTGAATGAAAAAGTGATACGCTGACGGGTTAGACATCTTGCTCAAATTGTTACACCACAAAAAGATAAGGTCATTGCAGCCGTTTCTTATTTTCTCCCTAATTTAGACATTGTCAATTCCCCTTACATATTCTGTGGTGTGGTCCCTGTCACTGCTGACTCCCACTGGCCTGGGTAAAATGCAGACATCACGATACACATGGAGTCGCCAGCTACTTCTTTTCACCTGACAGAATGGAGTTTCACTTGGAGAGTGTAACGCATGCAGAGGTTCATGGCATCTCCCCCGCACCACCTCCAAGCAGAAGTTAGAACAGGTGCCCCTGCCAACCAGTAGGAGTCGCTAGTGCAGCGGTTGTGGCAAGGACACTTGTGTTCCTTGGATAAGGAAAACTCATGGCTATTGGCTACCTGTTGTGATCATTTGTAAAAAACCTACATTATATAGTTGTAATGCAGTTGTAGCCTCCTCCCTTTTTTTGCATTATGTGTTATGTTGTTATAGTTCTTCCTCAATAGACATATCATCCACATCTTGTGTGAGTATTAATTACCACATGGTGCCCTCTCCCTTATGAAAGAGAAAAGGCTGATGTCATACACCAAGGGTTCCCAAACTTTTCAGGCCGCTACCCCCCAAAATACCCCCCAGTTTGGGAACCACTGTCATACACAACAGAAACTGTTACCCAACAACAGCGATTTGCATTGATGTCAATCGTTCCAAAACAATGCTGATTTGTGCTAAAGTTGGTCATGTCAAAGCTCGGCCAATCAGTAAAGCCAACGCGTAGGGTTAGCCAATCAGGGACTTATACTGCACAAACGTGACGTGACACCAATCTGTGACGCCGATGGTTTGGGCCAAATAGAGAATACAAGCATACAATCTCCTGAACACACAGAGAATTTCTGCCTCTTTCTCAGACCGGCGGGCTGACAAATCTAGATATTTGTGATTCCGAATTGCCTTTAGACTTGGGCCCATATGGGACACACACGGCAAGTTTTGGACAGAACGGTCGGACGCTATCTCTGAGTTATGCCTGGGACAAATTTTGTACACACACACACACACACACACACACACACACACACACACACACACACACACACACACTTATATTATAGAAGATTGTCTGCTAGTCCACACTCTCACATTGCATCATCAAACTTTATATAGTATTATTATTGCCAATTGCGGAAATTTGATTGGAGCCACTCACTTTTGTCTCTGTTTAGTCTATCCAGGAAAACGAAAGGGACCTCACTGGACGTCCTAGGTTGCAAAAGGACTTAAGTAGAGGACAGCACTTATTTTTCTTTTTAATTAGCTCCATCTGAGGAATTATCCAGCACTAATATAATGGCTCGATTCATCTCCGACACCATCTGGTGTGAGAGGGGTGCACCTCTGGAGCTGATTGCTTTCCCCTGGTGCTGTGTCGGGGTAATAGGCTGTTCAAAGGCTGCTTTGGGCTCGGACAGCTGAGCAGAGGTGGGGCAAGAACAGCTGGCCTGGCACCATCACCTGCTGGCTGTCAGAAGGCTTTCCACTGGGGCCCATCCATGCCCTAAGTGCACAGCAAAATCCTGGGTGTTAGTTTAACCACATGAACCGTGCGTTAAACTGGTCATGTCATAATAGGCAAATATTCTGTGAAAATAGGCAAAAGATTGTCGAAAATGGCTGATCTACATGCTCTCAACATGTTGCGTTGCAACGCATTTTGAGCTTGTAGATCAGCTATCTTCTCTATTTGACGTACAATGAAGTATGTAGGGTTAAAAAATGAACTTTTACTGTAAGAGTGTAGGAACAGGCTCATATCTACAGTACCATCTTAAGGGTTAAACAAAGAATCTGGATTTTGCTGTGTGTGTGTGTGTGTGTGTGTGTGTGTAGAGAGATTTCTGTGCATTTTGTGTGCGTTGTGTACCGAGTTGTGTGTCATGTTTCCTTCTCCCTGCAGAAGAGGCAGGAAGGAGAGAGGAGAAAGCACATCATTAGGCCTCTCACAGGAACATCTGGGAGTAGTGAGACAGGTGACAAATAAGCAGCAGTGTCTGGGGATAACGCCAGTACGTACGTACGTGGGTTAGTTTGCTCTTCTGCTGCACTTGGCAAGTGAGACAGCCGCGTGGACACATAATTTACTGTTTTAATTCTTCTTTCTTTTTTTTTGCCAAAATGTTCAAAAATGATAATGATCATATAATAAATAATAATGCCCTGAAAAAGTACTCAAAGGTATTATTATTTTAAATGATTGCCAATGCGTCAAACAGTTCTAGTGTTATACTGTTGGTTTACTTTAGAGTTATAGAGCAGTGGTTTTTTTAACTTTCTGTGCCCAAGGCACACCAATGGGCAAGTAAAAAAAAATCTAGGCATCATAATCTAGACAGATCTACAAGATCCTGTATTCATAGCAAAAACAGCAGATCTACAATATCACTTTTTTCAATGGACACCTGTATTCATTTCAAAAAATTGCAGATCTACAAGATTCTGTATTCCAAGCTAAAATGTAAATACAACATCACAGCCAAGCTTGTATATTGGCTATTTTCACAATTTTTGAATCTATTGTTTCCAAAATAAATAAATACATTTTAACTTTTCGCCAATATTGATAAGCCGAAAATAGGGACGCAAGTTTAAAGTAGTAAATAAATAATTTCTTATCGTATAGAATGGCAACTTTGCCATTCTATACGATAAGAAATATTATTTTATTATATTGCATCATATCTAATGATGAATGCTCATTAACATGTATTTGTATTTAGTAATTTTTATAGCCTAACACTTAATAGCCCGTGCTGCCTTCATTATAAGGCTCAAATATGTTTGCAGCTCCAAACAGATTTTGTATCGATTTCTTTGGTCCAAAATGGCTCTTTTGACATTCAAGGTTGCTGACCCCTGGCATAGATGCTCGACAGCCAGATGCACTGTGGTGGATTCGAACCCCCAGACGGCGGTGGGCAGGTACTTCACCACTGCACCACCGAGTGCCCCTCATTCAGGATTTTTACAATTCTATGTAAAATGGGCTCCTCTTGCTAATTTTGGACGGCAATCGTGGCCAATCAGAATGGAACATGGAATATGAAAAATATGAATGATACATGTTTATCCAGACGAGATAATGTGTAGTACCAATTTGTGTGAATTTTGGACGAAATCTGTAGGAGTTTTCTTTGCCTCCCAGCCTGGCAAAGAAAAGTAAAAGATAATTCATACATTTTCATATACCGTAGTTGTATATATTGTAATGTGTGGTTGTCACAAAATCCTAAAGCACACCTGGATTTGCCTCAACACTTTGGGAACCACTGCTATAGTTTTGTTGACTGATGTGCTTGTTCTGATAGGCACCACACATGGCTGAACAGTAAATACAAATCCCTATTGGGCATTTAGAGGTATGTACATCCTGTGCTTCATTTAACTGATGCTTAGCCTTGACCGAGCCTTTTTATCATCCTGTGGTCTCCAACAATTAAAATAAAGATAGGCTCACAACCTGGATGAAGTCATTTAATGGAGCACAAACCATGCGTGCACACACACACACACACACACACACACACACACACACACACACACACACACACACACACACACACACACACACACACACACACACACACACACACACACACACACACACACACACACACACACACACACACAGCCTTACTTGAAAGCTTTCCATGCATGGAGCACATTATCATTTGATTTCCATCCAGAGCTCTCAATTAAAATTATACAGAGGTTGCATTTCATTACCTGAGCTTGGGGCAATTTGCGCGCCATTAAGTCCCTACCTGTATCAGTGGAGATGTTTTCGAGGTGAACATCTGGGGTTGAGGAGGCAGAGCATGAAATGAAATGCCCCCAGCTCCCTGCTCTACCTTTTGTCCAAAAAAGGCCAAGGGTATTTGAACGTCATGCATAGTAAAGACCATGTTACAACTAGCTGCCTACAAATTGACCCGGGATGGGGATTGGAATGGAAAAGAGAGCATGTACAGTATGTGGGAGGTTACCAAGAGTTTCCCAGAGCCGTGACGCATTGTGAGCTTGTAGATCCACTACTTTCAGTGAGCGACACAGTTGTACGACAGAGTAAATTGAGCATTATGCACGCAGTCCACACAGCGAATCGCACTGCTTTCAAATCCTGTGCGACACTAGATGCTTCATTAAATTTGGCGTGTCCCTGCTTTTACATGTTGCACGTCCCGGTATTGGAATCCTCTCGAGTGAAATGCAGCCACACAGTTTAAACCTTTTCGCTTTTAGGCATTGTTTTAAACATAATTATGTTCAAGCTAACAAGCTAACGGTAGCGTACGCTGCTGTCAGAGCAAGTTAATGTTGTTTACTAGTCAAACGTGCAGTGCAGTGATGCTTCCGTTGCCTGCAATGTTTTTTTGGAGTACCAGGGTCACAGCTCAGGCATTTAAGTAGCACCAAAATGAAGCACCAAAATCAAGCACCAAATCTGCATTGTGATTCAGTCCAGTAGACCGCACCATTCCCAGTATGGCGCCTAGTTTCGATGCAGAACCTTACTCACTCACTACACATGCAATTTAGATAACAAGATTTTGTAGCAGTACAGATTAGAATATAGGTAATACAAAAGTAGGCCTAAAAAATATGGAATGTGGTCAAGATATAAAGGTACATAATATTACAGTTTATTAAAGATGGAGTAATGTAATTTCAGTTTAAAAAGTCCAAGCCTCAGAAATCTGTAACCCACAATGAGATTTGCTCTTAGCCAGACATTTGTTAATCAATATAAAACAGGAAACTAAACAATCAAAACTTCATAATTTAGTATGTTTCCAGCTCTGTGTGTAGGTGAGAAAATGTTTTGTTGCATTCATCTAAATTATATACTTCTTGGCACGCAGGCTTACATCTTCATCTTGCATTAGTTTTTTCTGTTCCTCCTCTCTCAAAGAAGAGCTAGAGGAAGAAGTCAAACATTAAAACAATATTCTATTGATATGCAGGCAGCGGTGGCAGTATCCAAATGTTTAAGCCCCAGACAGCTCACCATTCCCCCAGATGCTAATACTGTTTGCTAGTCGCATGCATTGGGAAGGAACACAAGACCTGTAATGGTTGATTTATACTTAGTTGTGCCGGTGTTGCGCACCAAAAATAGCAGATCTATAGTACGTTGCAATGCAACGTGCAGTGAGCTTGTAGGTCGACTATTTTCAGTGTGCAACCACGTACCAAGAATAAGTTGGGCATAAAAATGCAAAGTGTTCCTTGCTGAATTCCTCAGAAGGGAGCAATATTCGCTATAAAAATGTAATGGATTGTTGTACTGGGGAATAATAAAGGCTTGTCATGAAGATACTGCTCTTAGGAGACCTTTTAAGAGCCAGAACTCATTATACCTCGGATCCAACATTTTCCTCTAAATCAAGATTTGAGAAACAAATTGCAATTACATTGCACTATGTAAAAAAAATAATAATAATCAAATAAATCCCTTGTAGCGTACAGTAGCTATCATTCTCTGTCCCTGAATGAGAACTGATTTCCCTTGTTCATCTGTCGCTCATCTGGTGATTAGACTAACAGAGACAACCAACCGGTTATTTAGATGACTAAAATAAGCACATCAGATTTTCCTTTTTAAATGGTTTAAAGGCCATGGTGAAATGGCTTGAATGAATCTCAGGATGTTCTGCCACAATTTAATTTAACATTAGAGTTTTACAAACTGTTGAGTCTTTTTCCTGCATTTGCTCCTGTGCAATAGTTTGTTTTTTTCTTTCTTTTTTCGTAAGGATCTGAAACATCCATGATAATTTAAGTACACTAACAATACAAACTGCACTGGGGTAAATGCTGAATAATTTACATGGGAGCGGGACTAACCTAACTGACTATAGCATATAGTACCCCAGAACGTATAAGACCGGCTGACCGCAGATCCTTAAAAAAAGTCTTAAATAAATAATAAATAATAAAATAATTTATATTTATTTTAAAAAGGCCTTTAATGTAATAAATTGTATTCAATTCACTTTCGAAAGGTCTAGAAATAGTTTTTGAGGCGATGTGTTAAAACTGTTAAAAAAATTCAAGCAAGCAAACTAACTCATGGGCATTATGCAAGTTTAACGCTAATACGCAATGTGGCTAAAAACCATGCCCGATAATTTCTCCGAAGCCTAATACAGTATGTTGTTTTTTAATCTGTTTGATCTTTTCTTTAGCTGTACTGTCCAGCACTTTGAGCTGCATTTCAATGTATGAAAAATGCTATATAAATACATTTCATTATAATTATGTGTTTATTTTCGTTGCTTGGCCTTACATTTCATTTTAGGTGGCATTCCAAATGTCTTTAAAAAATACTTGCATTTAACTTCCTGATACGTGCAGACACCCTGAATTAAGTTAACATTTATCTATTTCATTGTTTCTGATTTCTCATTGCATTTGACAGCTTGCTGTCATACAGGAAAATTGCATTGACTGGACCCCTAACTTGAGAAGCAATATCTATGCAAAGGGCTGTTGTATCAAGTGTTACTGTGCTTGCTATCCTTTCATCTTCAGTTCTTGAAAGGACCAAAAAGCATAAAAAAGACAGTCTAATATCTTTCATGAAAACAAAGCAATAAAATGATCAAAACCCATAACAAAACCCACACTTGGCGTGGGGCAGCTTTGGTGCGTCACTTTTCACACTGTTGTGAATAATAACATTTCTTTGTTGGGATTAGACCCTTGCCACGGGGTGTTCCAAATAATTTTGCCTGTGACGGCCTGAAATGGCTTTCAGTTTGTCAAATAACTGCACAGTAGCTGTCTAAGTCCTGCAATAAAATAAATAAAATGGCGATCACATTCCTCCAGCTTGGTTAAGAAGGCCCCGACACAAACAGGCTTTTCATTCCTCTTATCATACTCCAACCGTACTGGGAATCTCACTAGAGATTCTGGTGGTACAAGTTGTATTCTGGATGATAGGCGGTAATCAGGCCCTTTGAGTCTCCTCCCTCTCTCTCTCTCTCTCTCTCTCTCTCCCCCCTCCTGTTTTCACTAAAGCTGGTGTGTGCTCAACTAACTGTGTTTTTGCATTACATCACTCTCCACATGGCACCCTATTAAGCTTCTGAGATCTGGGATGAAAGCCCAGGCATTCAGATTTGTCACAGAAGCAAGCTGCATTGTTGAACTGAGCAGATGAATCGTATGCCGACCAAATCAGCACCAAGCTAGAGGAAATATTTTATTTCAAAAATATATTATTTTAATTTTTTTGTGGGTGTATAAATTCAGAGCATGGCCTACAGTTGGCGCTACTTAATTTTTTCTATCTTTCTATGCGTGTTGGACATTTTGTGACACATTTAGTTTTGCACAGGGCCCCCATACTGTTCCCACTGTATCATGGGAAGAGTGGGTGGAAGCACGCAGGCTTGATTGCCTTTGAAGGATTTTCAAACTCCCTCCCTCCACCCGTACATCCATCCCTCTCTCCCCATACAGTATTCCAACCAGGTACGATTTCATGGCGACGCTTAGTTATGCAGTGGAATTTATTGTCTGCACTGCGGCAGATTACCATTGCTTAACATGCCACACAGGAGACTTAAAGAGGCAACACCTTTCATAGTGTTGCATCCCGCTGGCAGGCAGGCAAGTTGGCGGACCTGGGCTTTATACATGGTTTCCTAGACTGTGAAGGACATGCAGTGCATGAGGAGCCAGGTGAAAGACAACACAACAGGAAGGTCCCATTCTCTCCTATTCCCAAAACAATGCATGATGCTACACTGACTCGTTCTGGATTACCTTCTGCTTGTGTGTGGATTGCGGAATATTTCTTTTTATATTCCTCAAATACCTAGGATAATCTCTATGCTGGTTCAAAACACGGACCATGTGACACGCAGCACAGAGCTTAAGTGGAACTGACAATTTGTTATTTCAACCTGCCGTTCCTAGTTTGGCATGTCATTATAGCCAATAATTGTCAAAAACAACAGAAATAGCAGCTCTACAAGCTCACAACATATCCAATCACAATGAGTTGTGAGCTTGTACATCGACTAATTTCTGGCTATTCGTCATATGACTAAGTATATAGGGTTTGAGTGGTTAAGCTGTTCCATAGCAAATTAATGTTAAGGGCTGACAAGACGGAAATTAAATGGTATAATAGTTGCGTACACAAACTTAGCATTTACAGTGCCAATATTCTTCTTCTTCTTCTTTTTGGTTGGGGAGGGCGGTCTCTCATCCCACACTAACTTTCCTAGCAGGAGCCTTGAATTGATGCTTGTTAGTATTCAACCCAACTACCTGTATGATAAAATACAGATTCTGCCTAAATAATTTAACACTTCTGCACGTCGTCACATAGGGGTTTTAGGCATGAGATTTAGGATTAATTTGAAGGGAAACTTCTTTACCAAGCTAAAGGCTATGTAGAAAAAGGACTTGGGCTACTCTGAGTACAAAAGATATATCAGTTAAAAGAGAGAGATGTGTAGTGAGATGAGAATTAATCTTTTGAAGTTGTTATCTGCGTGTATATGCTACCAGACAGAGACAGTGAGCTATAGGCGGATAAGAAAGGTTCAGCTTTCTTCTGCCATGGGCAATCCTCCTGGCAATAAAGCTGCCATGTGGGTTTTTTGCCTGTGTGATGCCGTTTGCCTGGGGTTAAACAAGAAACAAAATGTTCCAAAAATTGATTAACTCAACCCTGGTGTGCTACTGCTCAGATCCCATTCGTAGCTAGTTATAGACTATAGCCTTGAGCTGGAGCACTGTACTGGAACACAAGCATTCAGTTTTGCATCATCACATTCCATTCTTGTACTTGCACACTTTGGAACACTCCGTTCCTTGTAGCTTTCATAAAACTGCCATTACACCCCTGTGTACTGTATTATTTGCCCAGTGTGAAATAGCCCTATAAAATTCACACTAAAGAAACCTTGCATAGTCAGTTTTTACAAATGTATTTAGAGCTGTGCCGTACATCCATTCCCCCAAAAAAGTCAGTACATTTCGTTTCTCTGCCCGTCCTCTCTGACCTTGGACTTCACTTGTGCAACTGTAGTAAAGGTAAATACAAAGGTAAATGGTGCATTTATTTAGCACCTTTATCCCAAGCGCTTTACATTGCGTGTCGCATTCAACCATTCACGTACACTTCACACACCAACGGCAGAAGCAACCATGCAAGGTAAAAAAAAAAACTGCTCATCGGGAGCAGTTAGTTGTTCATTGTCTTGCTCAAGGACACTTCAACACAAAGCCAGGTGGAGCTGGGGAAACGTTCCAATTCTGAGATGGCAACTCAGCTGGTGTTGCCCCCATACAGTAATTTTCAATGGCCCAACGATCCATTGTAAACTTGCGTCATTACAAGCCACAGAGGTACACATGTGTGTCTGACCTTACGCATGCAGAGCCTTTTGAACTCTTAAATGTGTTCTCTATCCATTCCAAGCCACTCTATTACGGCACTGGATGACAGATGCAGATACTGCAGCCTTTTCCCTCAGGCGGTAAAGCATGAGGCCTAACCTTCCATTCAGCAAAAGTAATGGTCCACAGCTTTAATTGTCGTGGGCTCTTCATCTTCACTAACAATAGCAGTAAGCAATGGGTCTGGGAGAGAAAGGCAGCCGTGTCTGACAAAGGCAGTGATTTAGTTCTCAAGGCAATTCGCAAGTGGATGTTGCAGGGACAGTGATAATGTGCCAAGAGAGAAAGATCATGGTGAGGTAACCATCATATCAGACAATAATGGTACACAAGCAACAATGGGTGCCTTATTCCTATGTTGTGAAGATTAACCTTAAAAACCTGCCATAGAAGGTTTGGACTGTATCTTTCAAGAAGTGAGAAACTTGCATTAAGATGAAGTTGCAGATGTACTGAGACTTTGAAAGTGAGTTATAGAACAGCCTTTGGACTCATAGTAACAGTATACAACACAAACTACTGGTACCTAAAATGTTGTGTTCTGTGCGATGAGGCTATTTTTATATTTGGATTTTTAATCATTATTAGAATGTTTGACTACGTTTTCAACAATTAAAAAAAAGTATTGTATATTACATTTCCCTTGTTTTGCCCAGCCCTTCAAAAAGGCTAAACTTCAGTGGAAAAATATGTCATTTATGGGTCGTTGGTTTACTGTTTGAATTAGACGCAAAACAGGGAACAGGCACGAGTAGTCACCAAATTATAAAGACACTTCTTTGGAAAGTTGAGTCCCATTAAAATGATAGATTGCAATCGCATCATGGTTTATGTAAGAGGGAGTTTCACATCCACAAAGCAGTCTAATTGCGCTCATTCCTGTGAGAAGTCCACAAATGTAGAATCTCGATTCTCAGGCATACTGGAAACGAGACGCTTGACAGCAGATGAGTAGCTTCAAACAAGGGGAGAGACAGAAAGAGGAGGGGTGGGGGGGTTGAATCTTGACAAACAGTGAGAGCCAGTGTCTACATCATCTCTTGGCCCTGACAGGCTTTCCCATGCATGAATTCAAAGCTGGTAAAACCATGGCTGGATTCATTTTGATCTGACATCTATCATGTATGTTGTGGTTTCAATGTACTGTGTCCACAATATGTTTGGGCAATTGGCCCATGAAGTTTGAGAGAACCATTCAAGAGGAACTCCAGTTGGAGGACAATTTGGCATCTGGATGGGAGCTATTGTTAGCTTTTGCCTCATTCCTCTCTACTCCATGCTGTTTGAATGTTCAAACCGGCACCATATTAATTATTAAGATTCATTGACTGTACTAATAAGAAAATATTATCTGTATTATAATTTGTTTTATGAATACAATGCAGTGCATGATTTGGTTACTTTAGAAATTACAGCGCACTGTCCAGTCGCAAAAATATCAAATATGCAGTGCTGCAAACCATGTTTTTGTGTGGAAAGCGTTTGGCAGATGGGCCGTGATATCTCTCACTCAACATAATGAGACGGGAACGCGCTTCAGCACTCTCTGGGCCCGTCTGAGACACGGTGCCCACTCAAACGGGAGGGATCTGTCCCCTCTTCAAAGATAATGAGATGACAATGCATTCAACTAACCTTAGAAAGAGAGGGATGGGAAGATGAGGGAGGGAGGTTCAGTCCACAGCACTTGTCTGCCTCCTTTGATCAGATACGAAAAGCAGCTGTCTTTCTCAGTCTCTGTGTTGGATTGATGAAAGCTCAGCTTACTATTTATCACCATTGCTGTCACATAGTATGTGCTATACTGTAGCTTGTACTGTAGTGTGCAGTACTGCCTCAATCAGGTTATTTTTCAAGATCAGATACATTTTGTTTTCAGCAAAAAATACATCTTTATTGTAAGAAATTGTCCTGACTATCTTATCTTCGATCTAAGCCTGTCTCTGAATTCAGTGGGATAACAAAAAAAAAGTCTAAGTAAACCCAATTTGCCACCATCTGGGAAATTGCAATGTTTTGCATGACATTGAAAACTGTAAAGTGAAACTGCCATGTTGGTGGTCTTATTTCAGTAGGCTCCATGAGGCAGTGTTATTCCAAGTTGACAGTTTTTCTTGGCACTTCCTTCAACCATTGTTTACAGGCATTCCTGTGAAGGTTTCCAAAGACGCGCATGCAGATGGATCCATCTCCTCTGTTTGTCCCCATGGCTAAGATAATCCCCATACGTGTTTTTTCATTCTCTTTCCTTTTTGTTACACTTTGTTTTGACATATATAAACACCAAACAAATCCTCTCTTCTAGACAGTCCTTGGAGAGCTTTCAGCCAACCAATCTGTAGTTTTGAGATGGTGTTATTTTCACTACAATGTTCATAACAATGCAAAGTTAATATCCTTTATCTTACAGAAAACAAAAGCAGCAACTGGAAAAACATGACTGTTGAGGTGAACTCTTAGTTTTTGCAGCAGTAAAATGTTACTTAGGTGATACAATAATTAGTTGTATACAGTAGCTATATGAAGAAGACCTGACTACTCTAAATCACAATTAAAAATTAAAATAATTGTGTTCAAATATTTGCCAGTGTTCTGATGGCTCAGTACACATAGCAATTACTCCAGTTTTCATCAACTAAATGTGCAACATCCTATCTCAATTCACTTTAATTAATCACATCATATAGGCTAATAAAAAATAGGCGGGAGATCAAGTCTCATAATTAAAAAAAAGTAGAGCTAAAAAGAAATTACGGTGCATGTACTGTATCAATTGTTTGAGCTTTTCTTGTGCTGACGTTTCTTCAAAACTAGATAAAACATCTCGAAAGTCAGAACCTATTCTGCCCCTGGGCTTTATGCTACACTTCTTTAAAACTCAGCAAGATGCTCGTTTGAAAGCTGTGTGTGTGGGGGGAGGGGGGGGGGCAAAAAAAATCCTTAACATCCAATTTCCCTATATTTCATCATCGTGTCTCAATAATTATGCAGGGTTATTAGCTCAAGTATTTGTCCTTGGCATTCTTAATGTCAGCTGACATTTATTATGAACAGTAATGGTATTAGAGATCTTAGATTTCCCCGTTTGTAGTGGAAGACTACAGTTTGGCGCAGTGCAACAGCACCCTCTCTTGATCATTTCAGATATGATAGCACCAACAGAAGGATCCCTAAAAAACAAGAGCTCAAATATGTTCCATGTATGAACACACACACACACACACACACACACACACACACACACACACACACACACACACACACACACACACACACACACACACACACACACACACACACACACACACACACACACACACACACACACACACACACACACACACACACACACACACACACACACACGCACGCTTAACTTTCACATCACCTTTGCTTTGAGTCGGCATGCATCAGTCTTTTGCTTTGAGTAGCCCCCCACCAACCCCACAAAACTTTTCTCATCGTACATGCACGAACTACGTAGGCGATCTATTTCTGATTCAAATGGAGAATTCCACCAAAAGGTGACGCGTTTCTATGCCTGCAAACACACACACACATACAGATGCATACATTATGGGGGGTTGGAAGCCATGGGCCTCTAGGCTTCACTCATCATCAGTGGTGGAAAAAGTACTCAAATGTTTTACTTAAGTTAAAGTATCAATACTGCAATGTAGAAATACTCTGTTACAAGTAAAAGTCTGGAATTCAAAATTGACTTAAGTTTAAGTACAAAAGTATTGGTATC
The DNA here is from genome assembly GCF_963280865.1 of Gymnoscopelus braueri. Taxonomy (NCBI): domain Eukaryota; kingdom Metazoa; phylum Chordata; class Actinopteri; order Myctophiformes; family Myctophidae; genus Gymnoscopelus; species Gymnoscopelus braueri. The sequence continues at coordinate 22,093,566 of NC_137622.1, forward strand.
AAAATGTACTTAAAGTACCAAAAGTACAAGTACTCATTATGCAGGAGGTCCCATTTCACAAGAGTATAACATTTACAAAAATCCTTTGAAGATAGCAGATCTACAAGCTCACAACGCGTCACATTGCGATGCGTTGTGAGCTTGTAGATCGACTATTTTCAAATAGACAAAGTTTAAAGGCTGAAGTTGTGTGTATGTTTTGTGAGCTAAATCTACAAAGTAACTAGTAAAAAGTGGTCAAATAATAGTAATGGAGTAAAAGTACAATATTTGCCTCTGAGGTGTAGTGAAGTAGAACTATTGGAAAGTGGAAATACTCAAGTAAAGTACAAATACCTAGAAATTGTACTTAAGTACAGTACTTGAGTACGTGTACGTGTACTGTACTTACTTACTTTCCACAACTGCTCATTATAGAGGCCCACCAACCCACACACACACACCCCATTTTCATATACTGACTGTGAGGAATATACTGTACAGTACACACCAAGAGGTGGTGCCACCCAGCCAATTGTGTGAACCAACACAACAGCCATCCTGTCACAGCTCAAAACAATGAACAGCAGCCACATCACATCAGCTACCCTTTGGAACCCAATACAACAGCAATAGAGCAATAGCGTGAATCCCTTTTGCATACACCGCATGATAGCACAGACAATGACAGACAGCAGCCGAAAATATTAAACCAGAGTGCCTACCTTTAGCAGTCTTCTTGTTGACTTCTGTGCAGCAAAGTCCTTGATCAGCAGGTCAGTAAGCTCCCCCTTTTCACCATAAATCACTCTCAATGGACATGAAGGTGAGGTAGATCTGTAAAGCAATATCCATATTTGGCTACATTTCTTCTCCACAGAGGCTGTGGAAGGCCAAATTACATCTGCCCATTGGCAGATGTAATGGGCACATTTTAGGATGCAGTATTGTGGTTGAAAGCCAAACGGAAAAGCTTATTATAATGTGTTTTTTACACGACAATTGTAATGTTTTGAGAATGCATTGATCAGATCGGGTGATGACTCAGATGACATACTATATTAAACCTTTGAATTTGGATTCAAGATTAGATCAATGGCATACAGTACAAATGTCTTATTCTGTTTGGTATTACTGAACACAAATACAGGTGTATGCAGTTACTCTTGCTGACACCTCTAGTTGGGTTGGAGCTGTGTGGAGCTGTTCTGGTAATTTCATGATCTTACAAAACCCTATGGGCCAAAAAGAAAAATTAGGGTTGCCCTTACTTACAACAAAACTAACTGGATTGCAAGGTTTTTCAATCAAACCTAGTTTCTGCACGCCCACACAGTCCTGAGAATAAGTATAATCGTGTAATCAGCCAGACTAACTGAAAACACCTCTACAAGTTTTCAGGGTGTTTAGAGATTTTACATTTTGAAAACAATAATGACTCTTCACACCAGATGTCACCGGCAGACCATAATGATTGACTAATGACTTGCTCCAGGTCTATGAATACATTTGGGGTCAGAGGCTCTCAGATAGGAACCATTAATATTTTGTCAAAATTGGGGACATTAACTTTCTGGCCATTAAAAGCAGGCAGTAAGTTTTTCAGTATGAAAAACATGGGCAGGGCATTTGTGTCCCAGCATGCATCAATACCACAGAAAAAAGTTACTGAACATAATTAATGTACGAACCAGGCGAATGCATACTATCAAATTAGTCTAGACTGAACTGTCATGTCAAGGACCACCAAATTAGTATACATATATTTGGCCACGCACCACAATCTGAAAATAGTTTGTGCCAGGGACCCCCATATACAAAATGTTAAAATGGTTCAAACATAATATTCAAACCAGATTTTTCCAAACATTTCAGTAATTGTTTTTTTTAAATAGCAGATGTACAAGGTTGTGCGCTGTGAGCTTGTAGATCGGCTATTTTCATAAAGCCAATGTATATATAGTTAAAGTTATTAAACTGATTTTTAAGACAGTGGCAGGCAACAGTAAATAGAAAACCAGAAGGGTGCCTACCTTAGGTATCTTCTTGTTGATTTCTGTAGTCAGCAAACTCTCCTTTTAACAGTTAGTCACTGTGAGAGAACAAAAAAAATTAGGCTTGTTGTTGGGCGAGGGGATGTGAGCATGGGGGCAAGGGATCAGGGAAGGGAACACATCCCAGCAAGCACAATGACGTCATGATGACGTTATGATGACGCCCGGTCATCACCCCGGTGACGTTCAGGACTAGGCCAGATCACAGCCCATATGGGGATGATCTTTACGTCATTTACAGGACGTCATCACCGGGACATCATATGGACAGCAATTTTGGGTGATGAGAAATGTGTTTAGATGACGTCCTGGAAGTGACGTTTTTGTGGTCAGGATTAATTTAGGTTGAAATCAGGTGATATTCTGGGCCAGATCTGACTTGTCTTGGTTTGACTTGATCTAGCCCCAATCGAGACGTCACTGATTGGTCCGGGTCCTGACTGTGCTTGCTGGGATAGGATGAAGGGCAAGGGACTGAGACGCATGAAGCGAGAGGGTGAGGGATTGGAGGATGAGGGGAAGAGAGAGCGACAGAAGGGGACGAAGAGGGTGAGAACCTGAGGAGTGAGAAGCAGGTGAGGATAAGGCCCATTGAGCGTGGGCGCCCATTGAGCTTGAGCACTGGAATGAGGGCAAGGTGGGCTTGTTTTAAGTAAATGCAGATGCAAGTAATATGCTTCCGACAACCATCCTGGTAACCATTTGGATGGTGTGGTCTGAGACGCTGGAAGGGGTGGCAGTTTAGTGATGAAGTTGATGCCCGACAGGTAGACGCAGATTGGGGATGGGTTGATGGCCTGGGACGAGTGGCTGTATAGCTGAACTAGGACATGAGCGTGATGAGTTTCAGGGATGGGAATGGCAGGTTGAAGATGGTGTTGAATGATTAGAATTTCTTCTGTGCAGTCCAATATGAGACAGGGTGGATGGAGCGAGGCCTCGCAGGATGTTTTGCAGGGTGAGGATGGAATATGAAGTGACAGAGAGGATCTCGGTCAGGGGAATGTCATGTCAGAAAATGGAAGAGCCAGTGTGAGATGTAAGTCTGCCAAGGCAGCTGTCTGAATTTCTGAACATGAAGCGGGAGAGAGAGTCAGCAATGGTGTTGTGGTGTAGCGGAAGTGAGCTGGTCGGATGAGGAATTTATTTGGTGAGGTAAATCCAGGTGAGCCGTCTGAGGAGTGCCATGATGGGAGGTGAGGGGGTATGACCTTTGTTGATGTGGACTACGGTTTGATTGTCTTGGAGCGGCTGGTCCATTCACCATATTCACACGGTGGACATTTTGCTATTAAGTTAATGAAATAACTTACGGGTGCTGACGTGAGAGCAAAATGGCCACTGTGTGAATAGTCAATAGAGAACCGCAAAGAGACAATTGTGTATAGTACTCAAAACAGTGCAGAGGAATGTATGGCTGCTGGGCAGATGTTAATTCCTCAGTCCACTCTTCACAAACCTGCGGCCATTGTATACAATATAGTTTCTATTTGGATGGATGAAGGGAAGGACGATGAGAGGGACAGAGGGAAGGGCGGAGGGAGGAATGGATGGACAGAGGGGGGAGGGCAGAATGACGGGGTGAATGAAGAAGAAGGATGAATGGATGGAGGGAAGAATGGGAGGAGAGAGAGATGAACGCATGATGGTAGGATAAAAGGCACACAAAACAGCCTTAAATTGACCCCATGTTATTTGCTAAATACACACAGCTTTGCTTCCCCATTTCGGAATAAAACCAAACACTGTCACTTGTAACAGAGAGTTGCTGGTTATTGTTAATCTCTAATTATCATTTCATATCTTTTCTTTTTTCTTTTTTCTTTTTTTTACGGGAGAGAAAGAACATGGTACAGGTACACACAAAGAAAAATAACACATTGATTGATATTCGAAATCAATACAAATGTATACCTGTTACTGTTAGCTGACACCGGCTAAGGCACAAAAAGGCAAAAAACAACAACTCAGTTACACCAATCCAACACATAAACATGCACATGTTTTTTTTTTTTGATTAATGAATGAATATAGATATTGACCAACACAAATAATACACATAACTACATGCTTGCTATATCCCCCTATCTCTGCCAGCATTTTGCAATATATACAAATTAGTTATAGAGGTCCTAACTTGACATAGAATGTGATTCCAAATGTCCATTGTCTGATTATTTGCACCATTTCATCTAGCTGTAGAAAGCTCCATTAGTACAACATCACTTAATAATTGTTTCCAGAATTCCAGTGGTTGAAGGCTTCAACCTTGAAGGGCAGAGAGTGTGGAGCTTGCCATCTTGTATTATATCTTTTCAACAACATTTCACACACATCGTTGCGAACACCAAACCGAAGTTTTGAGCATTATTATCGGTTATCGTTATCCTAACTAATAATTATTGTAATATAAAGACATTAATTAGTTCTGTTCCCTACAGCAACGTGTGACTCACCACTGGCCCAACCTGTTCAGTGGAGGTGGCGTCGATCAAAAAAACTAAATAGAATCAAATAAAATACTAATATTACTGTGCCCAGTTACTACATCAAATGTTAATGTAAATATACTTAAAGAAAACAAAAAACCCACCTCTTGACTCTGAAAATCCCTGGTTCTGCTGTCGGTCAAACGCTGGTCATGTTTACACATGATATATTGAAGATAGTAAAAATATTTTTGAAATGTGGCGCGAACAGATCTGGTCCGCCTGGCTGTGATATACAGACAGTTCATGTATTCGTAGGCTACTATCCATATACAGTGGTGGGAAAAGTACTCAATTGTTTACTTAAGTAAAATACTACAAAGCAGAAATAGCCTACTAAGTAAAAGTCCGGTAGTAAAAATGTACTTGAGTAAAAGTACAAGTATTGGCATCAGAATATACTTAAAGTACCAAAAGTAAAAGTACTATTTATGCAGCAATCAGCATGTCCTATCTAAAATGTGTCCAAGTCTTTTGAAAATAGCAGATCTACAAGCTCACAAGCATTGTTATGTGTTGAGAGCTTGTAGATCGGCTATTTTCAAAAAGCCAAAGTTTGAATAGGGCTGAAGTGGTAGGCTAAATGTATGTTTTGAAATAATAATCAAAATCTACAAAGTAACTATAGTAATTAATTCGTTTTCAAATAATTGTAGTGGAGTAAAAGTACAATATTTGCCTCTGAGATGTAGTGGAGTAGTAAAAGTATTGATTGGAAATACTCGACTAAAGTAAAAAAAATACCTCAAATTTGTAGTACAGTAGGCCAAGCCATAGAATACGACTATAGTAGATGTATTTTATGATTCTGACCTTTTCAATCTATGAGAGTCGTAGACACTATCCCCCATGGCCAAATGGATTCTCAGCTCCTAGCCTGTACGGGCACCAAACATGTACAAATGCAAAAATAAAGGTGCTTACCCTCACGCCCCAAATGTTAACTAACTGTCCGGAGTTCTAGTGCAATGTAATAATCCATATTTTTCAATAAAGAAGTGTTTTAATGCCATCTGTGGCCGATTCTGTCGGAAATTCACAATGGTGTATAGTGACGAAGCGCATCCCGAAATACAAAACATGTAAACAGGAAGTAAACGAGGGGGGAGACAGACGGGATTAAAACACTTCTTTATTGAAGAATATGGATCAGTACATTGCACTAGAACTCCGGACAGTTAGTTAACATTTGGGGCGTGGGGATAAGCACCTTTATTTTGCAGTTGTATGTTTGGTTTGGAGCCCGTACAGGCTAGGAGCCGACAGTCCATTTGGCAATGGGGGATAGTGTCACTGTCTACGACTCTCGTAGATTGAAAATGTCAGAATCGTAAAATACATCTACGAGAGTCGTATTCTACGGCTGCAGTCAGGGGCGCTGACTTTTGTGCGCGACCATGGGGGCAGCCTGCAGTAGACCTGCTTGAGTACATACTTAGTTACTTTCCAGTTTCCACCACCGCATGTAAAAACAGCCATAGAACACTCGAGCTCGGTGGCAGACTCATCGCGGCGGCAATGGCATTAAAATTCGTGGCACTGCCTGCCTGTATTCTCACCCAATATTTCATTCACTGCCACTTGGAGTCAGCTATTCATCATCTAGTTTTACATCCATTTGAAAGTTCTGGCAGAAAACGTGAGTTTAGACAATATCTAAATATCTCGATCACTTTAACACGTGCTGCCTGCACAGGGACAACAACATTCTCCTGAAGGAGCTCTGAAATGATTGCTGGCCTGCTGAACATGTGAAAACTTCCTGGTAGCGCATGTCTGAGGCACAATATTCTCAGGTGCGTTCGCTGAGATTAGTGTGGGCCGGGGCCGGGAAATCAGTGATGGGAAAAGTACTGGCATGTATCAATACTGCAATGTACATGTATACTCTGCAAGTCCCTTATTCAAAATGTACTTGAGTAAAAGTACTAAATGTGTCTGCATCAAAATATACTTACCAAAAGTAAAAGTACTTTTATATATATTGTGCAGAATGTTCTTTTTTAAATCTACAAGATCTACAAGCTAACAAGGCATGGCATCATGATGCATTGTGTTGTTTTGTGACCTGAAATGTATTTGTATGCCTTTTCTTCTTTAATTTTCACGTTGGGTCTACAAATAAAACATTGCTCAACTCATCAGCCAGGCTTTATTGTCCAGCTGGGTCCACTACAACGCCAATCAAACCGGGCAGTAGTATAGTTATTGATAGATATTAATGTCATGACGTCATGTCACTTGGGCTTTAAGTTTAATATGTTTTGCCTAAATGCTTTATTTCCATGTTTACATTCTGTTCAGTTAATGCATTGTTATTTCAATGTTCTGACAATAAACTGGCAGATATGAGATATGGTCTATATCAAATGTGTTGATATTGCACCATTCAGTCTGTCATTGTGCAACATCAACAAATGTGACATTTGACTGCATGGTTAATCTCACATACAGTAGGCTAAAGCAGGGAATGTGTTGGCAGCTGTAACCATTTGATAAAAGACTAGGCACAGGAGGACATGTATTTTAAGATAGATTGATAGGAAGGCTACACACAGTAGCCCAATAATGAATAATTCAAGCAGAAGAGAATGAAGTAGGTTTATTTGTAGGTCTGCATGCCATATAAAATTATGATAAAAACTTAAAAAGCAACATTTGGCCTCAAAATTGTGGTAACAATTACAAATTAAGTAATGTTTGGTGTTGTGGAAATCAAGTCATTATTGAAATCCTTTCATGCACTTTGATTGTTTGAATCAGGACCCCAGTGAGGTTTAGACTGATGCTTTTCTTTTTAATGTTTGTCTTAAGGATCTTCTTCCATGTGGCCCAGGATTTCCAAAGGAACACAGAAGGCATCATATCCTACTTGAATTTGACATACATAGAAATGATCAAGGGCTATTGTACTGTACAAATGCAAATGAAACATTCACTCCTCTAGCATGCCCAAACAAAAATCACCATAGATTGACTGGACTGCATTGGTTTAAGCCTAATATAGACTGTTGTACGGCTGTGTCACTCACCGAAAATAATTGATTTTCAATTGAAGAACGTGACACGATTGTATGATGAAGTCTATATTAGGCTTTAGGCATGATTCAATCAATAGAAATGCAGTTTTTGGCAAGATCACATATATCTGTACAGTAATGTGAAATATCAATATGATATATTTTGTGTAATTCACAATTTTGTAAATGTTTATTTAACGTGTATCAAGACTTCTAAGACAAGCAAATTACTTTGGTGTTCTTCAGCTACAGCCTCAATAAAAAAAAATAAGACACGAAAAGAAAATCCATTAGAGAGTTCATTTCAGAACAAGAACACTTTACTCAGCAGGAGGTTGTTCATGTCCTTGCAAACTCATCTCCCTTAGTATTCACAGTGGTCTTCCAAAAACATCTTGACCAAGAGTAGAAAACATTAAGTTTAGACCACCCACTAAGGAAATAAATTGTTACATATTTAGACTTTTTGAGTGTCTAAAATATAAACCTAAAAATATGTGATGGCACCAATATGAAATGTTGCTATATAAATGCACAATCCCCCTCCAAGAAGGTTTTAGCCTATGTATCCAAAATGTAATGTTATTTATTTTTTTGTATCTTGTGGGTATACACAGCATTTCATAAAATGAGCACAACAAAAAATCTTGGCACTAGTTTCTCATAGCTTAGTACAATCTGTGAAAAATTCTTGATCGGTTGAGAATGTTGAAAATCCAGAGTGCATTGCAGACATCTGAATAAACCCTCCCAAGTGGGCAGACAAGTACGCTAATGACAGAGACAATAGTTTATGGGCGAAGCTGCGTTTGTGTTTCTCTCTGAATGTCTGAAAACTGAGAAACAACACACGCATGCGCGCACACACACACACACACACACCATTCTCAGAGGAGATGTCCTGTTGTTTTCATTGTCCACTCTCTTTTGCTGATTTCTCTTGTTTGTATCCTAGGCCGCTCTGTGAGACAAAATGCTCAAGGCAATTTCACCACCACCACACAGGCGCCTGCCCTGCCAATCTTCAGAGGAACCTCCTGTGGAAGACACGGTGAGGTTAAGCAGCACAAAAAACTAATTTCACTTGACTCATACATTGCAAAATTCAGTGTTGATTGACTCGGAGATACAAATGGATACATTAATACCAAGGATTTTGCCGTTTAAGGGGTTTGCCATCGATTATTTTTCTCAAAACTCTTAATTAATTGACTCATTTAAATTAAACACCTGAGCAAGTTTATCTCATTGTTCTGCTAAAAGGTTAAAGAGTCAGCATTACTGAAGCAGTGCAAATGTGTACACTAGCCTAGGCCTACAAGCAAATCATTATTCTACTACATATCGATAGACACTTAGATAATACTACAGTTCAGAATATATCTTCTACACAGTAAAACCCTCAGTGTTCATTTAATTCTGAGTGACAGCAGCACAACAGTTGCAGCAGAATATTTACACTTATGGGTCAATTTGTGTACATTTTTACACTAAATGAACACTGTGGATTTTTCTGTTTATACTCCATAAAACGCCATAATAATAACACATACAAAATGTTGTTTTGGGGTGGACATGGACTTTTACATTTCCACACAGAAAATGGAGTAGCACCAGTACCTCGGTCCACTCGTTGTTCTGTGCATCGTAAGACTCAACACTGTTCAGGTAGGACTGTCCATCATATCCACCCACAGCGTACAGCCTGTCCCCAAGCAGGCAAACACCCACTGCATCCCGAGGAACACTGAGGGAGGCTACAGTTGTCCACGTGTCTGTCTTTGGGTCATACCTGTCATCGGGAGTAGGGACAAGAAGGATTGATTTGAGAAAATGTAAGAAGCCATAGCGATGTGAACTATACCTGTCCTCAAGAACGTCTGAGGGCGGCTGATGTTTCTTAGGAGATAAACAATATTAAATCATAAAACATTGAGTTTCAGGATATAAACAACACCCTAGCACTCCTTTTTCCTTGTATCTCTTCTTCTTTTTTGCAAGTTTTTTAAGCTGATCTAGCTCTAGTCACTCTGGATAAGAGCATCTGCTAAATGCCCAACTGCACAGTTATATTTATAGTTATGTATGGCATGACCTACAGGCAGGTTTTCCAGTTGATTTCCATGCTGTACTGAAATGACTGCCAAACATTGGCTTCCTTGAAGACCAAACAAACTGCAGTATGCTTTGGAAGATTATTGGCAGTAATGTCAAGTACAGTATGGTGAGTCGTGGTCAATGAGCTAAACATGCAGACCACTTTGACAGGTGTCAAAGCCATTAACCACATGAACCCAATTTCATTGAAAATAGCTGATCTACAGGCTCACATCATGTCGTGTTGCGAAATGTTGTGAGCTTGTAGATCAGCTATTTTCGGTGAAGAGATTTTGTGTAATGGGAAAAAAGGAGTGGGCCATGGATATGTCACAGGGAAATTGGAGAACCAGGGAAATTGGAGAAGGCGCGCTCGTTTTTAGGCGCGGGGCTTCGGGGCGAGGCGGGGCTTTTCGAGACAGGGTCTATTACGCAAGGCTCGCGAGGAGGAGGAGAAGGAGGACGCGGCGCTGTGAGGCGGGGCTTTGATGCGAGGCGGCGTGATGAGGAGGAGGAGACGGCGCCGCGAGGCAGGGCTTTGATGCGACGCCGTCCTGGCTTTTGTTGTTCCCCCCCACATAGCAACCAGGAAGCAACGCTAGGGGAACGCTGAACACGCGTTCACACGCACGCGTGATAATAGTTATTGTCCATGACGGAGGCGCGCCGACTCAGCAGAGCTTGAGGCCGAGGATGCGCGCCCTCGCGAGTGCCCGCGCCGACCGGCCGAAGGTCTGCTAGTCGAATCAGCGCCGTCCGAGTTGTGAACCGATAGGGACAGAATTTATCTTTTCATGGATCACTATCCGTGTGTGTGTGTGTGTGTGTGTGTGTGTGTGTGTGTGTGTGTGTGTGTGTGTGTGTGTGTGTGTGTGTGTGTGTGTGTGTGTGTGTGTGTGTGTGTGTGTGTGTGTGTGTGTGTGTGTGTGTGTGTGTGTGTGTGTGTCCCCGTATGACCTAAACCAATACCTTGTCATTCTTAATTTAAAGGGATATTTCGATGCAACCTACTTCTCCAAGACCTTAAAGTGGAAATGAATTCTCTCCCTGTGGTCGTATTGAATAGGACACCTAATAGGCACAAATCTATCATTTGAGTTTAAGTGATAAATATGGCTGATAAAATGAAAGAGTATGGTGATAAATATGCAATGAATAAGTCATTATTAATTGTTTTGTCTAGAATTAAGGAGGTTTTATTTGTCACTCATGCTTGTACCTGAATCAGTGAGTTCAAATAAAACCTTAATCATTCTTTAAAGTAAACACTACAGCAAAATGCAGTTATAGTCACATATGAATCATTTGTAATTATGTCACAAAACAGCATTTAAAGTTATGTTTTCATTGTTGTTGCCATCATCACGGTACACATGAACAAACTCGCTCACTCTGACCTACACCAGTCACAACAGAATGAAATACAAGATAAAATCACAACCACCAGATGGTGCCAGATGCTATCAAATAAAACCTTCCATTGAAAGCAAAATCATATAGTGTCTGACATAGTACTTTCAGGAATGTCTTAAACTGCAGGAACAGGGTGGGAATTCAGCTTGTATCGCACAGCAATTCAACTTCAGGTTTTTTTTTTTTTTTTTTTATACGGAAGGAGTTATTCTCAGCCCCACCCTGTGTTGGAACCCTTCTCTTGAATTCCAATCTAAAACAACTAACATGAGTCTTTAACAAACAAGGAAGGGATGTTTACCTCTCAACACAGTCTGACAGTCTCGAGCAGTGGTTGGAGGCAGGAGCATCATGTCCACCCACAGCATACAGGAAGCTGTTGTACGTTGCCACACCCACGCCTCCTCGCCTCTTCGCCATGGGAGCACACATGCTCCACTTGTTGGTGTGTGGATCAAAGCATTCCATGGACCGTAGGCATGAGCTGCCATCTCGACCACCCACTGCAAATAATCTGGAAACGCACAATAAAACACGAATCAAATGTTTTCTTTTGTTCATTTTTACAATACAAGTATCCTACCTGCGACCCAAGACCTCTGGCAAAGATTAAACTGATGATACAGAACATTTTACATCTACAGTACCATCTCAGCAGCTAGATATTTGGCAGATCCAGTGACTGAATAATTGGCAATGCGCCAAACTTCACAATCTCAGAGACAGCAGTGGATAGTATGAGGATAGCCCTTCGCTGGAGATCAGCTTCTCCCAGGGCAAATACTTCCAAGTTTGTGAAGTCTCCCATAAGGCCTATGCAGCAGGAAAAATGGGGGCTGTGAAAACAGATTCCTTGTTGTCTATTCCTGACCTAGATGCAGAAATAACTCCAGGATCTATCTTAGCAGAAAGAATGAAGACATTGTAGCCAAGTGGCAGTCTCTTTCTTTCCTCCAGTGCACCAGCAGATTGAAAGTAGGCTGATGATGAGATGTTGACTCCTTAACTTACTTCTTTGTTACAATATTTGTATTCCAAAGTAAATGGTTTTACACATATATATAATAAATAATAAAAAGATATCCCTCAGTGCAAGCGATCAACAGTGTATTTATATGTGTTTGAGCAAAGGATACACGTAAGTGACCCTGACTGTATGGGTTGATCTTTATTCTCAACACGGATTTGACTGTACTGGCATGACCATGTGTATTCCATTATTACTATGTTGTAGCCAAAGTGTCATAACTAAGAGAGACTTTTGTAGAGTGCCATTGTTACCAAAGTATTAAGCCGTCAGTCTGATTCTACATTCAAACTAAAATGTGTAATTTCTCTCAGCAAAATAACGTAAGCAACTCTCAAGTCAAGATGGTCCATAGTTCTGATGCAGATGGAGGAACTTACTTCCCGTTGAGTGCGGTGACTCCCACAGTGCTGCGTGGTGTGGACATGCTGGCCACGTAGTTCCACTGTCTGGCCTGAGGGTCCCAGCGTTCCACAGTGTTCAGATAGCTCCAGCCGTCATGACCTCCTACAGCATACATGGGACCCTCCAGCACAGCGATACCTGCATGCAGTACAGTAGGTTACATATGTGGGCATGTAAGGTGCAGCACTTATTAACCCAGTGTTATCTTGTCTGGTGATGAAATATTTCAACATTCCTGGAAGAAGACCGGTGCCTACAGAGGCTGTACACTGTACGCCGTGTTATTTTAACTCAGAGTGCACAAAATGGAACCAAATGGACCCGTAACGCTGATGATTTTACTGTGTACAGTTTACACTGCTATTTTTCAAAATGCTGGAATAATATGGGGGAGAGTGAGTCACTTTTACAGAGCTGACCAAATCTATTCAGGAAACTGGAAGAACATAAAAGTGCATTGTTGTTTCTCATACCCAAGCCACAGAGGAGAGTGGTTTTCACCAGCAGCTATGCAACACAATGGATATAGTTGTGTTCTCATTTTCTTTGGTCCAAGTCCAATTATCTTGAGGATACATTGGCGCGAACAAGCATTTTGAGAAACCTACAGTTACAGACATAATATGCATAATAATAAGCACAGTCGGACAGTGACCATCCGTACTACTCTTGTTCTTACTATTACTGTAGTATGGTTCTGAAGTGAAAATTGTCCTTTTTCTTTATCTCACCTCGTGATGGACACAACGGGCCACAGCAGGTAGACAATAAGCTGACATATATTCAGCCCCAAACTGTGCACACCACAAGCAAAAGCAGTCAAGCGAAATTTTCTACAGGCAAGATCAAAGACAGCACAGAGAATCTACACAGAGTAATCTTCTGGGGAAGCAAATTCACTGATACCTCTGACCACCCCGGGTGAGTGGGTTGGAGGCTGAGTTTGTGACAAGATCTCCCTGCTCCGTTACCCAGACCTGTTTCCACTGTGGATCAAAATGCTTCTGATATGGAATTTATCGGCTAAGGGAAGGGAAAGAAGAGCAAGGCTAGGCCCTGCCTGCCAAGCTTTGATAGGAGAATGGGAAAATATCAAAGGTCTATCAGAAAATAAATGTGTGAGTTTTCACAGCATGCCAGCTGTGACCCTCTGAATTTGAAAACTGTGATTTTAGACATTCCATAAACTCCCAGATAGTCTAACCGACCTTTCGGGGTTTTCTGCCTTTATTGATAGTACAGTGGAGAGAGAAAGAGCAGGGGAGTGACACATAGAAAATAGAACCATGGACCTACTGCCAGGCATCAAAGTCTACATGGTACGCACCCCAACCAACAGCCATCTGATGCCCAAATGGTATTTTTAGAAGAGCAATTATAATAATTATTGTTATACGGCCTTCTGTGTATGTGCATGTGCGTGCGCACGTGTGTCACTTTGTCCACAATGACTTGGTACCCTATATCATTGTCAAATCACAACACAAGGCCATGAAACTTCATAGATCTCTAAATCAGTTTTTGACATATGGTGCCCTTTGATGGTCAAAGGTCAAGGTCAGCAATGAGCCACATGGCTCAACTTGACTATGCACACTTGTAGGTTGCCCTTGTTACATATGAATTTAGCAATAAAGAGGCCAGAGATCTCTATGAATTAAATCATGAGTGGCTTATCCAATGTCCACTGAAATATTAATAGCCTATAATTATTCCTTAAAACTTCTTCTAAACACGTAATTCAAAGCAGTGCGATTCTAGTGACACATAATTATATGAATAATGTAATGAAAACAAATAAGCATAATGCATTCACAAGTAGTTTACTAAATAATAATAATGTTGAGGTCATAATAGTTAATGAACAAGGCTATACAACATAATAGCTCATGATGGATTATGTTGTAATGATACTAATAAAGCCTTTTTATTGTTGTTATGACTTGTACGATAACATGATAAATTGTAGGATGTAATGTTGATATTTTATATAATGAAAAACAGTTTAACCACTTGAACCCCAGCATTCCTTTTCTGGGGGAACATTCTTCAAAAATAGCCGATCTACATCTTATGTTAAAATATGTCTTCTTCCTGTATTAAAATTGTCTTAAGGGAGGACGGGTGGCAAAAAAGGGGGGCATGCCCATATTATATGGGCATATACTGATGACATCAGCGATCTTGTAATATTAAATATTGCTACTATTAAAATCTTGTGACCGAAAATACACTTTTCCTATGTAGCTACAGTTATAAACAATGTGTTGAGTAAAATGAAATCTCTTTTAGTACTGATAATGCTGTCACATCAACTGATCAAACACAACGTCACTACAACATGACTTTGAGTGCTTTGAGTATTTGTAAAGGAGGAATTATGGACTATAGTATTTATGGACTATAGTATTTATGTTCATAAATCATTATTTTATTAGACCTTAATTTTTCGAGGTCAATCCTGTTTTTCAGAGTTGCCCTGTCCATGAGAGCAGCAATGCAGTGTTGTGACATCATAAAAACCTTTGGCTTCTTTACCTACTTTTCGATGTGAGTTTCAAACATTATAAATCAATCATCAATACCTAGATACTGTACTTGTACTGTAACAATAAATCAATCTAACTACCCTGAAAAGTTACAATGAGGAGGAGAAACTAATGTCTTATACTGGCATTGGAAAAAAGTTTCAAATCAAACCACTGTGATTCTACGGCCCCAAAAGCAAACTGCAAGTACCCAAGAGATTGAGTAAGAGTGGCACCACAGCACTAAATTACATCATCGTAATAAAATGTATCTGTGCATAAGGAAAATTTCATCAGAATTGGACCCAGTATACAGAACCTTGGGGATACAAGTGAATTTTTTCATTGTTGGTGAATATTTATTAGATCATCTATTTTTGCTATTCACCTACAACAAATTATGTAGAATTTAAGTGGTTAACCAGTTGAACCCTAGCATTCCTATTCTGGGGGGAACGTTTGCAGAAAATGGCAGATTAAGCTCAACGTGTCGTGGAACTAGGCTGGTCTGGTAATTTCAAATAAGATTTCAAACTTAAAAAAAGGAAAGAAAAGTTGTATTCATGCAAGAACAATGGATTATATTTCAGCATGCTAACTTTCCAGTGAGAGAAAGGTTGTAGTTTCTATAGCTTGGAATCCTGATCATAATGATGTCATCAGTATGCAGGTTTCTGAACTTTCCAGGCCACCTCTGAGACACAGAGTAGACAGAAATGCTGCCATCTCATAATGAGCACCAGTGAAGACCGGTTCTATGAATAGTGCTCCTTTAACAGCAGGTCCTTAGTATCAATGTTTGAAATGGATTTCACAGCCTTCCAATTTGTTAGCCTTCCAATATTTGTTGGGAATTATTTAAATTGTCAGTTGTTTCAGAAATAAATCTGTCATGGCACGTCTAATAAATGAATGAAGTGTGAAGTGGTTGCATAATAGCCCATCCCTGTTTTCCTAGCCCTCACCCAAGCCAAATGTCTCTCATGGTTCATCCACAGTAGGCAAACACATAAATAATAAAACCCAACTACAGTGATACAAATCGCTTCAGATAATTATGGCCGCATTATTACTTCTGACTGTTTATAGCTCTCTATAATACTAACATAATATTGATGTGTTCTTCTCACAGCGTTATAAAACAAACACCATTGATTTCATATCATTGTATCTGCAAGGTTTAGCCATATATTGAGTTCAAGGATATAAATTAAGCTAATTGGTCTGACAAGGATATGTGGAACACTCACCAAGTCCATGTCTATGTGTTGACATAGGGGGCATAGTGGACCACACTTTGCTGAGAGGGTTGTAGCACTCCACCATATTGGACGTCTTCAGTCCATCCCTTCCCCCCACCACGTACAACTTGTTGTCGATCACCGATACGCCAAACTGGAGCCGGCGTCCATTCATGATGCCAACCTGGATCCACGTGTTAGTCCGCAGGTCGTACTTCTCTATAGTAGTAGAGCCTTCAAGAAATGGAAAAACAAAAGGGGTTTGATCGCACAGTCACCATTGCAAGAGTAGGTAAACCTCCTGCAACACAAGTCAACCTGGCAGTCTCTAGACCCTCCAAGGCACATGTTTCAGCCATCTTTGTGAAATTGTCACTCAATATATGATGTAATACAAAATATATTCCTATTACAAAAACACATAATACATTGTTTTCCATACATGTCTTGTTATGAAATAGTGGTTGAAATGTTTTAGCTTCTCTTAAATAATCACATACAATGGTTTCAAAAGGAAATATTGTAGGCTAATTATTCCTCAGTTACAAAGGTTGTGAACCACCAAACCCATACAGTATACTGTAGCACCTTCAGTATATTTGCAACTCTTGTTAACAGTATTCATGACAATACATATATAAAATAAATCATATTTCCATGCATATCTTTACTCCCCATACTCTCCATAATTGTAAAACACGTGAAAGGCTGAACCATACCTTTACTTGCATCCATTCCTCCTACAGCATAAAGTGCACCGACAGTTGATTTTCTGGGTTTGGTTCTTGGGCTCTGGAACATTGGACGACGCTCAGGCAATAGATGGTACTTCATGGCCTCCATAAGAAGCTTTTGGCACTCCAGATCATCTGAGAACATCTTGTTGTTTTCCAGATCCGCAAGGAGCTAGGTTTGAACAGAATTACAAACAGTATTTGAGATTTTTTGAGTAGTAAAATCTATTGTCTAGAAATGCACTGCATATTTAAGAGAATGCATGATAATTTGGTTTCAGCTCTACGGTTTTCATTTGCAGCAGGGAAATCCTAACCCTAACCCTTTATCACTTAACTTAATGAGTGTCTGATCAAATGTATGGGATCAGAGAGGTAGAATGAAATGCAAATGAAAGCACTCTAGAATAGATCAATGTTCTCATTTTTATAATCACAATGTGAATAATGAATGTGGGCGACATACTGTAAATCTCAGACTTGACCATGCCTTGATATGTGATTGCAAAGTATGGCTGCCCTTGTTTGCATAGTTTTTTAATTGCCAGAGAATGCACTTTGCATGACCTTTTAATGTAGTTTCTTGAAAACATCACATAGAGGAAACAACTATGCTCTTGTCCTTTAACCTAAATGTCAACCTCTAATTTCAACCATAACCACAGCTGCACTTAATCCTCGCAACCACTTGCCACACTATTAATGCATAACTTTCTCCTAAAGCACTCAGAAACCATAGGACCAGCTTGTTGTTGTTGTTTCACATGCGTCCAAACACAAATCACGTTTTGCTTTGTAGGCACAGGAATAAAGTGTCATCATAATGGCACAGTGTAGCCAGCACAGTGTGTCCTCTCCATACGGAGAGGACATCCCCCGGACCATTCTAGACATACATCACACTCTTTGGCTTTGAAGAGCCATGCAGCAATTTCACTATCAGTAGGCACGCATCAACTCTTTCGCTTTCAGTAAAGCATGCATCACTTTCGCTTTGAGCAGGCATGCATCAGTCTTTCGCTTTGCACACACACACACACACACACACACACACACACACACAAAATACCATTTTCCACAAATCACATAGTTGATCTATTTCAGATTCAAAACGGAGAATTTCACCTTTGCACACCTGCAAACACACACACACAGACACACACACAGCGTGGCTGTCTAGAAGAAGGTGCATGTGTGTGTGCGTGAGTGTGCATGCGTGTGCGTGTGTGTTCTCATGTACATGTATCTGTGTGTATGTATATGTTTTTGTGTGCAATCATAATATATAAAGTGTGAAATAGGCATTGTGTGTGTGGGATGAACCTAGGCCGGCATCAGTGTTCAAATATCATTATATAATTTATATCATTCAAATTATTATTCCATCAGTCACATGCTTGTTAGTTCTTGACAGTTACCCAAAAGTGACAATTCATAACTTATAGGCATGATGACACCCCAGGTTGGAGAAAAACTAATGTGTCCTTTAAATAGAAGGAGAAATACACGTAGTGGCTCATTTAGACATTTTGTCTGACAGCTAATAAGGGCTAAATTGTCATGGGTCTTCTTTCTCAGTATTTTTGTAGTTCAGTCAGACAACTCTTGGATTGAATAAATATATTTATTGAGCATGAAAATATTGAGCATAAATATTTAGAAGCATATTTGGCATCACGGCTCTGTCTCATTTCATTCATTCCCTGTAAGCATGAATTATAATAAATGATTTGCCAACAAGATTTTACAGGAAATGTTAAGAAATAGACCCCCATAAGGCAATCATAGAAACAGAGCCCACAGGTGGACGCTAGGGTGGTGTCGGTGGTCATAGAGCAGAGCACAAAGCAGCAGCAGAGCAGCAGCATAGCAGAGCAGCAAGATGGCAGAGCAGCAGCAAGACGCTATTTCTGAATAGCCAAAGAAATCAAAAAATGACACAGATTATTTCCCGGTATAAATGGGTTGAATAGCCTGCCCCAATCAGATGGAGTGAGCATGTGACTGATCAGCTGATCAGGAATTGGCGCTCTTTTGAGGTCGTCTGCCTGAACTAGCTCTGCAGGCTTCGCATCATTTACTCTATGCACTATACATGTACATTGAACTGTACATTACACTGTATATTTACTTATAGTACCTACTGATAATTGTGTCCTTAAATGGTTAAAGGTAGTGTAAGTGATTTGCAAAGTTTCAAATAATTGCAAAATGGGTCTATGTTCTGATAGTGCTCGTTACTATAGAGTGTCCTGTCCATATAAAGAGTCTCCATGTCTCTCCAGCTCTTTATAAAACAGAAAATGTATTTTGTAGTTTTTTTTTTTTTTTTTGTAGTTTCATTTCCAATTTTATCCAACCAGGACAGAGAACTCAATCAGGATACAGATTAAACAAGTGAAATTGGAAGTGATGACACTAAGAAATGAGCATGCAAAATTGGAACTGAAAACTATACAAATTAAGCTTAAAAATGGGTACTTTCTCCTGATTGGCTGAGATTTTGACACCTACCGAAAAATGTATTTTCTGTTTATTAAAGAGCTGGAGAGACGGGGAGACTCCTGTTACTGAACAAACACTCTATAGCAATGATTACGATCAGAATATAGTATTTTAACCTTTAAAAAAAATACTTTTTGTTTTAACCAAAAAATATCACTTACCCTACCTTTAAGTGTGTGGATTAGGCAGTGCAATGTTTTTCAGGTCACTTATGGTATATATATATATTTTTTATCTTTAATTTTTATCCCACGATTTTGTAACCCTATTTTTTACACCCAGTGCCAATTGTCTATGTAATCCTGGGCACTACCTTCCCTCTGCCAACCTAGGGAGGCCAGGGCCGAGCTCATGCCTCCTTCATCCCACGCCGAGCTCATGCCTCCTTCAATGCATGAGAGCCAACTGACCTTCTTGTCACCTGACAGGGGAGAGTTTCCCTGGTTGGACGTAGCGCGTGGAAGGAACACGTTATTCCAACCAGTTCCCTTCCCCTCCATCAGGTGCCCCGGCTGGCCAGGGGGAGGCAGTATAGTGACCAGGATTACTGCATGTTTTTGTGAGGGTACCTACCCTAGGAGATACAGGGAGTACATGCAAACTCCACACAGAAAGGCCCTTTCGCCAACCCCACCTAGGGTATGGGCACTGATGACGCGGAGGAGAGAACACACCCCCAGCACCCACAGCGTCCCCTGCGGGAATCGAACCCAGGACCTTCTAGCTGTGAGGCGACAGCACTACCGACTGTGCCACCGTGCCCCCATCCTTATGGTATATTATTTAATATGTAATAAAGGTCCACAATTTTGGAACTTTTTGTTTGTTTGTTTCGGAACAATAATGACAGCTGTGACATGAAAAGGAAGTGAGATGACTTTGAGAAACTATTGCAGACTATTGCAGTTTCACCTACCTGTGGAGGTAAAAGAGGCAGGCGGATGAAGGCCAAGAGAACCCCAAGGTCCTGCTGCCGATGTTGGACATCATACCTCACCCACATCATCAGAGCCTGGAAGATGGTCTCCTCATCTGGTACGTTGATGTCATCGCTGGACAACAGCTTGAGGATCTCAGCCGTGGGGAGCAGCAGGAACTCCTGGTTCTGAATGACCTCCAGGAAGTGTTCCTGCAACAATGAGAGGAGACATGTAGGCAGATAACATCAGTCATTAAGAGAGGGCTACGCTCTAGTGTGTGTGTGTGTGTGTGTGTGTGTGTGTGTGTGTGTGTGTGTGTGTGTGTGTGTGTGTGTGTGTGTGTGTGTGTGTGTGGGGGGGGGGGGTTATAAGATTAGATAAGAAATATGATAAGATCAGATAAACCTTTATTGATCTCGGGGGGTGAATTCAGGTGTCATAGAAGCAACAACAATAAGGAGCGGTACTGTATAGGTAAGAGACAAGAACCAAATACAAAACCAAGATAGATAAGATTTTTCTTTTTTTAAATGAATACAAAAATAAATACTAGATCTCCGCCAGGCCAGGTTGGCTACCCAGGCATCTGTACATCCTAGTGGTCCATGTGCTGACTGAATGTGCTCCTCACGACTGCTACTGTAGCTCATCACAGAAGGGATGGGAGGGGCTCTCCATGATAATAACATCCAGCTTCATTCTCATCCTCCCCTCCGCAACCACCTCCAGGCTGTACAGTTCAGTTTGACAGAACTACTGTTAACAAATTGGTAAATAAAGTATTTAATCAATCAAAATGCAACTGTACAGGGCTAGCTATGCTCACCAGCTTGTTTGTTGGCACCCCTTGTGCTGACACACACTAACAAACTACAGCAAAGAACTGATCTTAACACCCCTTACAAACTACAGCAAAGAACTGATCTTAACACCCCTAACAAACCACAGCAAAGAAGAGGACACTGTCTACTACAGTGGTTCTCAACCAGTGGGTCGGGATCCCTAGGGGGGTCCCCACATGATTTTGGGGGGTCCCCAGATGAGAATTTAAGGACTTTTAAGACCTTTTAATACCAAAAATGTAATGCCTCAACTACATTCCAAGTGCTTATCAGGGTGGGGGGGTCCCCAGTTCAAATATGATTATTTGTTGGGGTCCCCAGTTCAGTTGAGAACCACTGGTCTACTAGACTGGTACTGTAGAACATCAAGGACATGAGCCTCCTCCGGAAGAACCATAGAACTTATATAAAAACTAGAGGACGGAAGCCTTTTATGCACTAAGCCACATTTGGCCACTAGTTCATTATTTGTGTCTAAAAAATCCCCTGTGGTCCTGGGGGTTGGGAAAAACTGCTTGCTCTGTCCCTTCCTGTAGAAGGCCTAAGTTTTGTCCAGGCCAGTATCTGTGTGTTTGTGTGTCAGAGAGGACAAATGAGTTGCCCTTTCAAGATTCCTGTTGTAGTCATTTATTCTTACAAGAACACGAACCTATCTAAATGAAAAATTGTTTGTTGACCACAAACTTAGTCCAGACCGTTTCTCCACATTTATCATTGAAACTAAAAGTCAACTTAAAACGATATATTTGTCGCCTTGATAAAAGTGATATTGGCAATGCATACAATAACAAAATATGGTACTTTATTTTATTGTAGCTATACTGTACATTTATAGGGAGTTATGCACTGTATACAGGTTTCCAAAATAGTTTGTTGTGACAAACCCACTCCTTCAACTCCTTTCACCACAATTTCCCTGTCATTGCAGCATCTACTGTATATTCTGGGGGGAACATTAGCCAAAAATGGCAGATCTACAAGTTCACAACACATCACAACGCAACGTGTGTAGATTGGCTACTAAGAGATTTGGTGTAAATATAAAAAAGCGGTCCAAGTAAAGAGCCAACTCAGGTCCAGTTTGAGTGGTTAAATGTCATTGGACATCGTTTCCACAGGACTAGTGAGAAGAGTGAGATGCAGGCTATGTTGATTATTTCTGTAGAGCAGCAGCATTATTCTCAAAGGTTTCATGCATAGGAGCTATCAAATGCCATAATTTTTTATAACATTATCATGGCCATATTACCATCTAGGGCAAACCAATGGTGTAGCATTTTTTATGTATTCTTATAAAATGATGTAACCACAGCTTCTCTAATGAGTAACATCATGCCATTAATACAGGTCCCCCAAATGCAAACATAGCATGAACATATATCAGAAATATATCCTGAACAGTGTATGAAGCATTTTCATTCCAATGGCAAAATGTAACTGGTACATATATGGAGCTTTAAAACAGATCATTTAGTTTTTCCCTAACATTTTGATGAGAGGAATGAACCAAGAGAATCATCACATTAATAAAAAGGCCAGCTCAGAGTTTTGTAGGAAATGTTCTCCATGTAATAGCTTGCTAGAGATTGATCTTCCATTTACTGGCCATAAGCCCAGGCAATATCACGACACTGGGTGGCTGCCTCTTCAAGGACACTGTCTCTGGACAGTTTCATTAGCGATGATGCAATATAAAAGACCTCGCGTTATACCTCTTTGTTACACCCAACATAAAAACAGTAGAAGAGAACAAATCCTTGACCGGGACAGTGACCCGTGCTTCCTCTTTGAACGAAGCGGCTGACCGTTATTTATTGCACAGCCGAAATAACTTGGACAAATCAAACACTTGCTTTAGTGAGAGTGAAAGTTCACAATTAAGGAAAAACAAGGAAGTTATTGATCATCAATCTGTAACGAATTACAGTGCCTCGAGGAGATCTATCATGAGAATAGGAATTAAGAGCTTTGCACGGACAGCCTTAATGAAATGAGGGACATCCATTGATTTATTGTGGATTTACGAAGGGAGACATACCGTCCAACTGTTTGACATTGCTGTAGACTGATTATTTGTAATTGCCATCCCCAAATTGCTGACAACAAAATTGAAAACATTAACTCAACCCACTTGTTTTAGAACTATTTAAAAGTATGCGTTCTCCGATGTGTGTAAACTAATTGAGTCAACCGCTTGGAAAACAAGATCAGTGCAGTGGAAGAGTATACTAATTGATTCAATTACCGGGAAAGGGTAACTGGCTGATAACTGTATTTTGGGGAGGAAACTTTTAAATATTTCAAAACATCCAAGGCATTAAGAACCGTGATTATAATTCACTTTGCTATGGAGGCAATAAATACTGGTCAGTATGCTACTAATAATGAATCCATCTTTTGGACCGGATGGTTCTTCAATTTTCTATATAATTGAATATAAATAACACTATAACTATAAAGAGTGTAGAATTAATTTCACAATGCATAGGCTATATTCTTGACAGTGGACAGACAGTACAGTCAAACCAAATAACAAAACATCTCATTTTTAGAAAAACAACACTTTCACAAAGGAAAAGGATGTCAGATGTGAATCTCAACTGCCATGCCTGACAGGGAAAAACAGTCCTATCAAAACACAACCTGCTCCATTCAGAACCCAGAGGATGTGGTTCCAGGAAGCGCTGTGCCCTCTGTGTTCATTACTGAAGCCATTGAACAGGAAGACGGCCCTCTTGTGCAGTTCTGTGATTAGATTAACCTCTTGGTCCTGGATGAGGCCTATGTAAACACCCTGAGCAGATGTCCTTTAGGAGATAGCGCCTGTCTCACACTGTCACTTCTGCATGGCTAGAGAGATGTTATCTGGTGAATATGTGCATGGATCTCATTCCTGATGAAAACGCACCGCATGGCAATATGTATAGGATTGGCTTTTTTTCGCAGTGTTCCCTGTGTTCAATCCATGTGCTATTACGTGGTATCTCATAGTGACAGACACATAACCGAATAATATCAAGTGAAAGCATGAAACCTCTCAATTTCTATTCAAATGTGCACATAATGCATTCATGGAATTAGATATAAATAACCAACACAGCAACAGTTCATTCCTCCACAGGTCATTGAGGATTATTTAAATTACCAGACCTGAAAGCAGACGATAGTCACAAATAATACAAAGCGTGTTATCTATATCCATCCAGGACTGAGATGCTTGGTTAACCTGCATAATGCTGTTTGTATTATAATTAGGTAGGAGTCAAACTGGAGCAGAAAAATCATATTTTAACTTATTATTTTCTTTTCTTTTTTTTTGGTTTGTTTTGCTTTCCCAGCAAGCAGAACCAGGTTTCATGTGGTTCATGCAGGCAATCACGAAAAGACTGTATCTGTACTACCACGAAAGGTTCATGTTGACATTGTAAAGGCTTGCAATTATACTCACTGACTTGAATTATGAATAGCATATGGAACTTAGTCAGTTTGAGGTGCTGTCCTGTAGGCTAATCCTCATTTGAAATTAAACACAGTAGCAATGGGGTTAAATTATTAAACATAGTGGTAAAAAAATTATTAGCATAAAATCCTTGAGGAAAATTACTTTCGGGATGCAGTTCCTTATTGCAAATAAATAATTTAGCATACCCAGCCATGTTAATGGCTTGCCCCACCTACCATGGTGTAGTTGTGAGCCACATTGAGC
This sequence comes from Gymnoscopelus braueri, assembly GCF_963280865.1. Lineage (NCBI taxonomy): Eukaryota > Metazoa > Chordata > Actinopteri > Myctophiformes > Myctophidae > Gymnoscopelus > Gymnoscopelus braueri. The sequence continues at coordinate 22,118,526 of NC_137622.1, forward strand.
AGGTCGACGCAGCCCTGGGCATCTGCAAAGGAGCGTATTCCCAGGCAGTTTGAAGGATGGAGCTGCTTCATGAGGAAGTTACAGCAAACCTGGATGACTTGGGAGAGCTGCAGGAGGCAGGCGGCTGCCAATAAACTCTCGATGTTCTCCTCCTTCAGCTCAAGGACACCTTCAAGGTCAGAACATCAAATGACATTTTTATGAGACGACCGTGCAGATGCTCAGCAAAACGAAAGTCATTAATTTGAGGTTTTACACTATTATCTTTTTTTTTTTCTTTTACAGTGAAGGTTCTTCAAATCAATACTTAATGAGGGCTTTATCGGCAGAGAATTCAGCTCAACCTCCTTGTTTTCCTTAAGGAAAACCCAGCCGCAACAATCCACACTGCACAGCGAGGATTACAAACCATTATGACAACAATCGAGGAGATGCACACTTCCTTGCTGCGATGAAGGAATAATACTTCCCCAAAAACCCTTATGTTTCTCTGCATAATCCGAATGTTATCCATGGGCCAATGACATGTTGCATTATTGATCTGCTTTAATCATGCTTGCATATGGGAAATCCCATAACTGCTTACAAGAGCCAGTGAATGTGTTTATGAGCACTCACCAGTGTAGGCGAAATGAACCAGGGATTTGAGGGCATCAGGATCTACTCCCTCCATTTTAATCTCCTCCTGTTTGGCCTCCCTCACATCGTTGGTGAACATCGCAGCAAAGTAATCCGACACAGCACTCAGCACCAATCTACCATCAATGACATGGACTACATTACATTTTTGGTGAATTTACTTTCATGCGCAATTTCTTTTGGTTTAACTCCATATTGAAGTGGCACGCATATCGTATCATTGTGCCCAATAAAATAAATCACAGCACACTTTTTGTTAAAAACAAAAGCTGTTGTGGTTCAGCCTAATAATTTCATGGAGTGATGTTTCTAATACTGATTTAGAGAGTTTGGGTGGTTTCACGCAACACTGGTTCTGTATGAGAGCCTCGACTGCTAAAATGTCCTCTGTTCTGCATGATGCCGTTCAAATTGTCAAAGGAAAAGATAAAAGAAATTAAACCATAAACAACAATTACATATTATAATAACTACAACAGTCAGATTTCTAATTGGGTTTACGCCTTTGTCTGGTTCACAGAAGACGTTGGTTAATGCATGAGGACAAGAATAATCAGATGCTATTACAAGGAAATGAGCTTGCCAAGAGTGAAGATTACACCAAAGTCTATTTGTTATTCTGACAGGCATTAGCAAGTAATTTTGTTTCATGTGTTCAGCTGCAATTTGAGTAAAGTCTGTGGATCTCATATAGGCCTACAGTAGTTCATAATACATCTGAAATAATCCTCTGTTACCCCTTAATGGAGAAAAAAGGGGAGCTGGTTATTGGTGTTGATCCATGTGACAGTACAGGACAGTTATGTAGTTACACTTTTACTTTGGTACATCCTGTGAGCAAGTAGAGCCATGTTCAAAAGCTAAGCTAGCTAGTTACTTTGAGTTACTTGTCCAGTCTAATTATTCTACTTTTTAGTTTCATTGGTCTGTTACAGCAGCAACCACAAGCAGCGGCCTGTTTAATTCAGCCATTCAACCAAGGGGTGGATGGCTGCCCATATATTGACATCTGGATGAAATGAACCAGAGTGTTCATGTGTATCTCAAACATCATGTAGAGAGGAGAAGAGGAAGAGGTGTAATTTGATCAAGACATGCCATGCAGACAGGAACAAACCAGTGAACATGGATCTCATGGGGTAAGCATTAAACTTGTATGTGTTTACACATTTCTCCTGACAAACATCACCCAAACATGCAAGTGTAAGAAAAGACTTGCTTTGCATCTCAAAAATCCCCTGCTGAGGTTCCTGAAGATAGTGTGAATGATTAATGTTACAACGTCCTTTGGCATGCTCACTGTTGTGCAAAGTTCTGGAAACCACGCCTGAAGGCCCATATTGACACCCTATAACGAAGTTAATTCAAATTAGCTTCTGTACCTATTAGCTGATGCAGATGCGGGTGTAATTAATCAAATCAAAGCAGATGGTCACACAGACAACCAACCTGTGAGCCGGTATCTTATGATCCCCCGCTATCAAGAGGACATCACATAGCTGCTTGTGCTGGAGGTAGGTCTCCATCTTACGAAAAGTCTGTTCCGCATGATTTGTGGCCTGGAAAAACTCATCGGAGCCGTTGTTGTTCATCCTGGCGAAGGTGTTAAGTGCCAACCTGTGGAAGAGAGGAGGACATTTGGTGAGACTAAATTAATGGACTGACGCTATGTGCTGTCTCTGTACTGTATTCATAAGCCTATCCCATCATTGGTTACGGATGTTGGCTACACAGCTGAATGTTTTTATGATTTAAAATGTGACACCTTTTGCACTTTTACACTTCTTGTTAAAGCAGAATGATTTAGTGAAAGAGACTTTCCTATACCCAGAAGGCCACAGTTTGATCCCTGCAGCAGCCAATACAGTACTGTACATCAACAAACATAATACTAGTGAGGTGTCTATGAACAGATACACTTCTGCCTGGATAAGAGTGTCAGTCAAAATGCTGAAACAATCGAACACATTTTTCCTTCTACTAAAAGCAACACAGAAGACAGACGTTCTTGCTGCAATCAGCTTCCCACTACTGACATGTAAGGAACTGTGAATGCAGAGCAGGGAGCCATGACTTAATTTCCATGTAAACATTTCAACACCTATTTACACAAATTAAAAAGTCACTGCGGGCAGAAAATAACACAGGGAAATGTTTATTTAGATCTACTGAATTAATTTCATTTGTTGTAATTTTTCTGTCCAAATTATGGGATGTTTGGAAATAATGCAGGCTGTACTGGAAATGATAAGAATGACATTCTCAGGAAACAATATGACTTGTTTGGACACGTACTGCTACGAGATCCTCTGTTCCCATTGGTGCATATGCATCATCAGCCTAAGCGGAAATTTAAACGGTTAAGGACTAAACTCCATACATAAGTGGATAAATAAACACTTTGTTCCAAAGGGACAAGTAGCACCACAATCTGAGCCGCGTGTGTGTGTGTGTGTGTGTGTGTGTCCATGTGTGTGTTTATGTGTGTATTTTTGTGTGTATGTTGGATTTTGACAGGGGGACAAACTTTGCGAGCAAGCTTCTTCACAACATTCTAGTGAAGTGAGGCTGAGTCCCAGTCCCTACAGGCTGCTAGATCACAGGCTGTTTAACGTAATCCCTCCGACTCACAGCAAAATAATACAGGCCAGGCACGTTTTTGGTGTCCTTCACAGAGCAAATCCACTCATTTGACATTTAGGGCTGTTTGTTACACTACATAAACAGATCTAAGCTGCCTCTCCTGGGGAATTAACTGGCATCTAATGCCCCAGTGCTGTATAAAGATTCATCGTTCAAAAATGCGTTGTTTATTTTTTTCTCTTCTTTTTTTGAGAAGGGGGTGAGTATGCAGAAAAGCAGAAAACTGTCATTGCTTTTTAAAGTTTGGGCTTCAAATTTCCATTTATGACAGCTTTGAGTCAGCAGCAGCATCAGCAGAGCTGTGCACTGACGTAAAAATACAAGCGTATTGACTATTCTACCAAAGTGTTAGTTTAATGCAGAGTTTTAAACCAACACTCAGAATGTTATTTTGTAGAATGCAGGTGCATTCGCACAAGTACACAGTAAAATCCTGATTGTTCATTTAACTTACAAAAACAGTAGAGAGTATACAAACAGACACTTACAGGACCATTTAGACTCCAAGTTAAATGAACACCCAGGATTTTGCTGTATATGTATCACAGGCTGACATATTGCGAACAGCTGAGGAATTCGGACCACCGACTAGAAAGTAAGGGAAAAGGAGGGCGCTTATTGACATATTGATTAACACACCATCATAAACTTTTTTAGTTTCAGCGTGTGCCTTCCTCTCCTTTGATTACCAAAAGCAACAGCATTTTCCCACAGGGAACAGTTTATATAGCATTCTGGTCACTGCCATGCCCCATAGTGTAGTCTTTATTGGGATGCTTTATGCTAAATACAAGAGTAATTTATAGCCCTGTCACGATAATTCCCTACTGACTCTGGAGTCTGGGAGAGGGACACCGAACGGGACTGAATAAGCAATGGAACCGTAAAACTGAGATGCATTGCCTTTGTATTGGCTGCGAGGCATGCGGCAAGGATTTTTCATGCCTACCAATCTCATGGACACTAATTGCTTTGGTATCACGTCCTGGGGAGCAGTAAATTTCTCTGAAGTGTTTATTTTCTTTTCAGCAGTGGGTTGGTTTGTCAGAGGTGTAGCTCAGCTGTTTATTGAGGCTCTAAAGCCCACAATGCAACTTACTCTAGAGAAATGTGCTATAGGGACATAACGTGACATTATAGGTATTATCTCAAACAGAGACTAGACCGGGCATAGGCAAGTGCAGCTGCTGTATACAAACTACTTTAAAGTGTTAAACTAAAACTAAAACAGAAAGTGAAGAAGCAATTTATGATACATCATAAATAAATACATAAATATATTAAATGTTAATAGAACAGAGTGTTAATTTCCCCAATTTGAGTTGTATACAGTTGTACACACTGTGTTCCTTTCAGTGACTCCCTCGTCATCTTGTCTCAACACCTTAGCCCAGACACCACACCATGTTGTGACTCATTGAATCTGAAAATAGACACTGCTCATAGTACCTCAAAAATGAAGACAGGTATTGTGAAATCACTGCTACTGTGTGAGGCTCTTCCCTGTATCACAGTGTCTTCTACACTGCTTTCAATTGTGTCCGGGTAGCTCAGACAGTCGGTAGAGCTCTCGCCTTTGGACCACAAGGTCATGGGATTGTTCCAGGGCACCGGCAACTCAGCGTATGAGTAGCACAGCTTGGGTGTGGGCAAATATTCCCTCGAATTTTTCATCGGTCTGAGCAAACACTCAAATCCCCTGAGCGTTACTTCAGCAACTACTGAGCAACATCTGACGTGTACACACTGTGGTCACCTTGACACCACCTGTCCAAGCTCAAACCTGAGATAATGAAAAGTTATATGGCTTAAGAATCTAATTGTCTCCGCCAGGCCGAAAGGCATGGCAAGAGAGTATGTTTTCCACCCCGTCCGTCCGTCCGTCTGTGTGTGTGTCCGTGTGTGTGTCCGTCCGTCTGTGACCAGCTAATCTCTGCCACCGTTGGCTTGATCACAGCGCCACTGTGCACACATACTCCCTGGATGCCAATTCAGAACCTTTGCCCCAAATTTTTCTCATGGGCCTTTTATAGCGCCACCAGGAGGCCGATTTGTGCAAAACATATTTTTTGACAGTACTCCTACAGATTTTGTCCAAAAATCCCGCAAATCGGTATACAGTATCTCTATAGTCATTAAACCAAACGGGTCTTTCAGATTTCTCACATTCCATCCTGATTGGCTAAAAATGTCTTCCAAAGTTTGCAGGAGTGCTCCGTTTTGAACAAAATGCCTCAAATCATGAACACAGCATGCAATTTCCGTGAAATTTTGCACGCACATTCCCATTAGGCCGAGAAAGAAATACCATTTGAAAATGTCCAAATCAGCCTCATGGTGGCGCTATAACAGGCCGATTCGTGTTTTTACCTATAATTGCACCATCTGTGTAAAACTTTGTATGCACACTCCCTAGAGGTCAAGGAAAAACCTTTGCCCTGCATTTTTCACATCTGCCTTTTATAGCGCCACCAGGAGGCCGACTTATGTAAAACAATTTTTTTTATACTACTCCTTCCAATTTTATCCAAATTTCACACAAATCGGTACACATGATCTCTATAGTCATGTGATCACGACGGATGTGTTTGATTTTTCATATTCCATACTGATTGGCTAAGATTGACATCTAAAGTTTGCATTATTAGCTTGTTTTGAACAAAATTCCGCAAATCATGAACTCAACGTCCAATTGCGCTCAAACTTTGCACGCACATTCACACTATGTTGAGGAACAAATGCCACCCTTTTAACATTGGCCTGTTATAGCGCCACCAACAGGTCTAATTTAGCGAAACACATGTTTTTAACAAAATGCCTCAAATCATGAATGCAGTCAGTGTCTGATTGTCGTGCAAGGCCTAAGAAGAAGTGGCACCCTTTTCACGTTGGCCTATTATAGCGCCACCAGGAGGCCACAATAGCCTACCTGACCTGGCGGAGACCTGTGCTCCGAGGAGCACTTTTTCTAGTTACAGAATCATTTCTGTTGGATTACTAACACTTCTAATAAATTGTACTATAGGTCAGTTACAATGACAATTAAATTCATTATTATTATTCAGTGTATATGTGAACACATGTAGAGGAATTCATGTCCCAGACTCTTCTCCCTTCTGGCTCCCAAACTGTGGAACAAACTCCGTATTGCAGTTAGAACTGCAGACTCGCTCTCACTTTTCCGACGCAATCTGAAGACTCGCCTCTTCAGACTCCACTTTAGCCCATAGCACTTGCCGTAGCCTTGACGACCATGCAGTCTTATGCAAAGGTTAAAATGAAATATAGATAGCATGTTATTTATTTAGACAGATGCCAGATTAATTTGTTGACCTGGCATCCTATAGTTTGTATAGTTTCATGTACATATTATTTATTTATTTATATTATAATGTTTTTTAGAGTTCTTAGGTCCTAGATTACTGAGGCACTACACTGTCAATTTCACTGTCTTATGTATTACCTTGTGTTTACCTTGCTTACTGTAAATTGCTCTAGATTAAGAGTGACTGCTAAATGCCTTAATTGTGAATTGATGTTGACAGAAATGTTCTGTATGTTCAACACACATTTTAAATTGTTTATGCCATATATAAAGAGCAATAAAAATGCATTGACATACTGACATATTGACACACATTGTTAGCCCTGGCTGAGAAGTACAGGCATTATGTTGAATAAAAGACAGTCCAACAGAATATGTAGGCCTATAGCCTATGCTGGAGCATACTGTGTTGTATGTGCCAATGTACAGTAGTAGATGTGTGTATTTGGTTCCATTTGTACACTCGCAGTTAAATTAACACTGAGGATTATAAGTAGATTGGAGTCCCAGAAATAAACAGCATATCAAATAGAAGTCAGTGGCAGAGTTGATATCAAATTGGGGGTCCTTGAAATTAAAAAGGTTGAGAATCACTGAGTTAAACTGTAGAACACAATCTGTAAACATTAACTGTGCAGACAGGGCTTGGTTTAGAATATATTTTGAGATAATTAAAAAAATATTTAATAACATCTAAATGTACAGATTTAAGTCTAGAGGTGGACTGGATACAGGATAGGTGGGCACTAGGGACATCTAGGCACCTCGATGTAAAATTGGCTATTTTGTCCAAAATGTTAAAATATAAAATATTTGAAATACATGAGTATGCATGATGTGAACATGCACAGTACATCATTTGAGACTTAATGTTATCCTTCAATTTTTTGTTGATGGCCCAAAATGACTGGATATACAGGTTTTGTAGCAATTTGTAGCAATTGTAGAAATATTACACCTTAATTGTCCAATATTTAAGAATGTTCTAATCATGTATACTTTACTTTACTTAAGACCATATTTCAAATATTCATATTTGTTTTACATTTTGGACAACTAGCCAATTTGACATTGAGGTGCCCAGATGTCCCTATAGTGCCCACCTATCCTGTTACCAGTGGACTGCATGAGAGAGGAGACGTTTATCCCTCATTGCAGGACAGACTGATGATAGATGAAAGTGCAGTTTTGATTTCGTACCTGGAGTCCAGCAATTTTGGATTGTGAATCATACATTCCGTTCAGTCTCTTTGATGCGACGCAAAAGTCGAAGCGAGTGTTTGTTTTTGTGCAGCGTCCGTGACTGGTGCACAAAACTTGTACTACTGTTGTTAACATCTAGACTGCATGTTCACACTATCGGCGCGGTAACTTTTCAGGTGATGATGGACAACATTTGTTTTGATTCTCGTCTTGTAGCGACCGAACGATGGCCCCGCCCCCCGGCCACAGAGATAGACACGTGACTGTAGTAGAAATGGCATGTTGTCTCTGTTTACTCTCTGTTTACTCTGTGTGTGTGTGTGTGTGTGTGTGTGTGTGTGTGTGTGTGTGTGTGTGTGTGTGTGTGTGTGTGCGTGTGCGTGTGCGTGTGTGTGCTTGCGTTATGCAAAGCGGGGGGTAGTACCAACAGCACTGTTTTCTAAAATGTGGGTGGGTCACGGGTAAATATTCATTTAGTTTTTTAATTATTATTATTTCTATTATTATTATTTTTAATCCCCAAAATGTTTTTTTTTTTTTATAAATTAGAAAACATGTATAAGAAGTAGGGAAAATAGCCGATCTACAAGCTCACCGCGCCTTGTGGGCTTGTAGATCTGATATTTTCACTAGCTTGGGTGCTGGGGGAGACATCAAATTCTCTTTTGGGTCTCAAGCTAAAAAGTTTGGGAACCACTATGAACCATAGAGTTATTAACCTCGCGTCACCAGTCTTTCCATAGAGTTATAGCTACTCTGAGCAAACAGAGTCAAACCAGTTGGCCAACCAAAACTGTATATTATGTTTTGTGAAAACGTATATGATGCCCACCCACCCACATGCTAATTTTGATATAAGCATGTATTATTTATTTCAAGAAGGTGTTTAGAAGGTTGTTACATTTTGGTGTTAATTGTAACTTAAGTTTTATTACAGCCTTGTAAAGCACCTGTTGATTGTGTAGGTTAATGAATATACAATAGATTGGTTTTCCCAACATCTTGTGGAATCAAGGACAGGTTTTGTCTACAACACTGTTTTCTATGTATGTTAATGATTTAGATCATATTTACTTCTAGCTTGGAAGTTAAAGTTGATGATAAGATTGTGGGCATATTATGATATGCATAGCCTGCTGAACGTGAAAGATATCTGCATCTGCATGCAAATCTGCATGCTGAACATTGTAGCAGAAT
>NC_137622.1:22132532-22252532 GCF_963280865.1 Gymnoscopelus braueri
TACGCTGCCATTCCTGCCACGCTTTACTGATTCAATAAATGCTGTGCCACTAAATCATCAGGAAAAAAAGGAAAACCACCTCCCTGATTCAATAATTATGTAAAACAGATGCTGACAGGGTAATCAATTTATTTGGATGAAAGAAGAGAGTGATGTCAATATGCTGAGTGATTTATTACCATTCTAGAATAAAAAATTCTCGATAAGCATTTTTATTTATTAGCATAGGGGTTGGGTAAAATTGTGTAGAAAAATATCTCCAGCCATTAACAAGAGTTTGCAGGTTTTCTGCCTGTTGGTTATTAGACATATATTCTAACAGTTTAGCAAGCACAGCCTTGCCAAGGATACTATCCCAAACAGAAAATATTAAGTTTAATGTTTTGGTACTTGTGAAAATATGGTCACTAGGTAGTGTGGTATTTTAGAAGGCCAGTGTGAACTCATGGACCCCAAGAGTAGAGATGTACAGAATCACTAAATTTTTACTGGGAGGCACATGTTTAATGCATGCACCCTTTTCACACAGGGATCCAAAAACATGAACATCTGCCAATTATGGCAACACGAAAGGCAGAACGCACAGCAGATACCAAAATCGCAGTATCTTAGTTCAGAATAATTCATGTCCTATTTGGGGCATGCAGCCATCCACTGCCTGTGGCCTTCATTTCATCCAGAATGGTGCATACTGTATTTAATCGCATCAGGGTTGTCATGAAATCAAAAGGACAGGTTCATTTTCATTTTGCTCATTGCATCACCAGGTGCACAGAACAAAAGCGCCAGGCACAGAGGCGAATACAAGGACCAATCACCTTAAAATGCCACACAGACTAGATAAAAGAAAAGCGAGTCCTTTCATCCTTGATGACAGGTGCTTTCAGTGCTCCACCAGACATCACACACGCACCCTGCACTAGCAGCACCTGTTTACTTCCTGTAATGAAGACACAGTATCATGCAAAAGAAAGGAGAGAGAGAGAAAAACAAAACCTGGAATAGCAGAGGGAAGCGGGCAATTAATGCCAGAGTAAAATGTCCAAGGAGCTAAAACTTTGATTATGGGGATTAGAATTATTGAAATAAAATGTAAAAGCCTGCAAATATGCCCAGAGCTGCAATGGCATTTCATCGCAATGATGGTGGAGGAGGAATCGATTTGGATAATTCCTGTGATTGCCGTCCCTCCTCTCTCATCTCTTTATAGGTCCAATGTGTTACTTGATATAATGGCTCTCTCCCACAACCCACTTTTACAGTTACTGTGATTGAATGCATTAACCTGCTGCTGTGTAAAATGTGAATAATGCTCAGAGGAATCAAGCAGAGGTTTCCTCCACATGATATCTGCCAGTGCCCTCACAACACCGGCATGGGAGCACAAAATAAAATAAAATCCAATGAATAATTAAGAGCATATTTTATTGTGTTGCCGTGCCTATATAGCACACAGTGGAAACTGCGACTGAACTGTCCCCAGGTGAGCCATGGTCGCAGCTGCTGAGCCAGGCTTTAATTGGGAAATGATAGCAGCACAGCTAATTTGATCTCTGCTTAATTAAAGGGCCTGCATGCAGAATGGCACCGCGAATACTGAATGAAGTTGAAACACCGCAGATAGAATGTATACTGTGCAAGAATTGGATTCCTGAAAACTGTAGGAAAAAAAAACTTTACAATTTACCAGTCTTGTGCATGCTGTAGGCTTGAAGCAAATGTCTACACACAACAACAAATGATTGCTTCTGTTAATGCAAGAGATGCTGCCTTGGACACCAGACTTTCTCTTTGCGAGCAACACCATTCTCTACATTCAACAGTCTATTCTCATTTGGTGCATCCCTATGAAAGGCACACGTTTCCATTTACCACTATCTAAATCAGATTTCTGCCGAATTCGATGTCTTCCCGGAAACTAGTCTGTCTCTTCCATCACATAAGAGTCATACCTTTCTCTGGCTTCCGCCTCCGCAGGGTCCTCGTTGCTGCCCTTCACATTGTCTTCACTGCTCTTGGTGTCCTCCTTCCTGGTGACGCTGGGCGACGAGGCGGTCTTAGGGGGGTCCTCGCTGACCTGGAGAGTGTGAATGGTGTTCTGCTGCTGGTGGTGCCATGATTGATGACCCGTTCTGACATAGACTGGCGTGGGCCCCGGCGTGGGTGCCAGGATGCTGTGGACAGGGCTGTTCTTCCGGAGTCCTCCTCCCACTCCACCCCTGTCCCGGGAGTGACTCTTCAGTCGGCCCTGTACGGGGGTCCCTCTGTGGTCTAAGCCATCCTGCTGGATGTAGCCCCCCACGCCACCTCCACCTCCTCCGCCGCCGCCGGCCGAACCCTGGGACGAGTGGCTGAACCAGCGCCAGCGTAGCCTGAGGATCTGCTTCACGTCAAAGTCCTTCTTCCCCGACACGGACATCCTCCTTTCAGCTTGGAGATGAACGTGGGGTGCCCAAAAACATGGAGGAGGAGCAGAGGAGAGAAGACCCTTGGTTTCAGTCCTGGCTGAATTCAAAGTGCCTCCTCTCTCTCCTCTATTGTCTCAGTAGTACTACCAGCAGCAGCACCACCTCCTCGTCCGCCTGCACTGTCTCCTCCGCTGCTCTGTCAGAGGATAAGGAAAACAATCCTCTGCAGCTTTTGTTCCTGTGCCTGTGATTACAATCCTGCCTCCAACTCTCCCTCTTTGCCTCTCTCTCTCTCTCTCTTTCTCTCTCTGTCTTTCTCCCCCTCTCTCTCCTCTACTGCTGCTGTTTCTGTGTGCCGCTGCTGCTGTGCTGCTAGAGTTAATGCACATGCATGATCCTCGCTCCCTCCCCTTCTCTTCTCTTCTCTCTCTCTCTCCCTCTCCCTCTCTTTCTCTCTCTCACTCTCTCTCACTCACCCTTGCTCTCTGACAGATAGAACACATACACGCACTGGAAATGAAATGAGGAAAATATCCCAAGCCCTGCCCAGTCCCCTCAGCTATACGACTGTACCGCCTGATGATGTTGGGGCTGCCTGCTCTCTTGCCAAAAGAGGGGGGGGGGGGGGGGGGGGGGTAGGGAGCCAGCATGATGAGGTCACACCTTGGGAAAGTAAATCATCGCTTGGTCTATAGGACGGAAAGAGGGACTCACTGCACTAACACCTAACACTACGCTATCTTTACCCTGTTAGAAGAAGCTCATCGGGACAAATGGAATCATATGTGAGCATGTCCACATGTGCACGCCCGCAAGCACACATGCACGCACACAAGCATGCACACACACACACACACACACACACACACACACACACACACACACACACACACACACACACACACACACACACACACACGCTCATGCGTAGACATGTGCATACATTTATTTTGTTAGTGATTCTCCTTCACAGAAACAAAAACACATCCACAGACTCACACAAACAACGTTGCGCACACACACACACACACACACACACACACACACACACACACACACACACACATACACACACACACACACACACACACACACACACACACACACACACACACACACACCTACACAATTGTACGTGGGCTCTGCTATCCTCACATCAAACAGACTCCCAAGAGGGAATGTCTCACTGCAGGTAGCCATGCAGAAAAAATATTCACCCTCTAGCCCTGCGTCTTCAAAAAAAAAAAGCGGGGGGGGGGGGGGGGGGGGAAGGGGGAAAAAAACCCTGTTGACTACATGAGAAGTGAAAAACTACATACTGATGAACCATTCAAGGTCAGTAAGCTGCCTCTTCCCCAGTCAGGGCTTCAGAGAAACCATCTTGCATCTCGGGAAGAGATTCCATGTCAGGCGTACATAACGAACCCATGCTCCAGTGTGTGCATCACAGCTGTATTATACCTACAGACAGTAATTGAAATACCATAAAAAGCTTTACAATGGCTTTGATAGCTAAAAGGACTGAGGCAACATGCAAGGTAATCTGAGGTCATTCAGTCAAGGCCAACAGCATGGCTAGCGTCTGGATACTGTCGACACATGTGGTACTGTATCTACAGTCGGGGCTGTCATACGATGGTGTCCAATGCTGAACATAACAGATCTACAAGCTCACAAAGCATGGCCTTGCAGCACGTTATGAACTTGTAGATCTCCTATTTCTGGCACGGAACACCATCATGTGACAATAAATCAGCCTTTAGGGTGTGCTGTACACTACAGGGTATTCTGTCACTAACGCTGGATCTGTGGGCTCTAAGTGCTTTATTACAAATCAGCTGTCAAAGGAAACTGTACATGCCCACAGGGTAAGTGAGGAAATTGGATTTCAAAATGGATTGCGAACCAAGAGGGCTCGGTGCAGCACAACATACCACGACGCAACAAGATCTATTGTAATCTCCTGCCACTTTATAGAATCATCTTGTGGCTTGTGCATCCCTAAACATGGATGCTTTTGTCACTGCTGAATGTGCCTCATGTAAAGTAAACTAAGAAGGAATGTTTGGTCACTGTGACTGTTACTTTTACCAGATCGACAGACCATCTCCTTAATGACCTTAATAACTATTTTAAATTGTATTCAAATATCCTTAGTTTTTTTTTTCGTGCTCATGTTTTGTGTAAAGACTATCAATTGGCTTGAAGTTCAACTTCCCCAAATAATATATATAAAAACATTGAAAACATTGCCCTGCACTTGCTGAACTGCACATCTACTCAAAAAGACCCATCTTCCATGACATTGGTGAGAGGAGAAGGTTGAAGACATGTCTATTAAAATAGTAGACCTTATGCTGCAGTATCTCATCTGCCTCCGTTGCCTCATGTAAAAGAGGGATTTGGAAGCATAGATACTGGTTGTTACAGTCAATGGTTTATTCATATGATGTCTTATCAGTTGAAAGTCATATTCAAGGGCTAAAAATATTAAGCAAATTGCCTCTGCTACCACTGCCATCTGCTTGAAGCCTCTAATATGTATAGTATCATTTACTTTATGAAACAATTAAACATTAAAATTAAACATTTTAAAGAACAATCTGAACCAACCTATACCGGCGGTGTGGCATGTTTAGCCCAATGACAACTCACTGTATACTTAAAGGTAGGGTAAGTGATTTACTTTGGTTAAAATAAGTGATAGCTCTATATTCTGATAGTACTCATCGCTATAGAGTGTTTGTTCAGTAAAGGAGTCTCCCATGTCTCTCCAGCTCTTTATTAAACAGAAAATGCATTTTCAGTGCTCTCTCCTGATTGGCTTAAATTTCGTCACCTACCTAAAAATGTACTATATTCTGTTTACTCAAGAGCTGGAGAGACCCCTGTGACCGAACAAACGCTCTGTAGCAATGATTACAACTACCTTTAAGTTGACATTAATGATGACCATTTTCCAAAGTATATTTTGTTCAAGAAAGCCACTGGATGCAATACATTTTGCAGAGACTTGAAAATTGCTTAAAGGAGTAGTTCACCCAAAAAAATACTTATTTTCTATCAATTGCACACCCCATGAAGCCTTGAATCCATGGATTCATTTGTGTTTTTGTCGCATTCCTAAGCTAATAATTTGATTCCTGTCTCCTACCGGCTAATGTATCCGGTAGGAGACACAAAGTAGATTATTTGTGTCTCCTACCGGAAATACACCCGGGCTTCAAATTATTGGCTTAGGAATGCGACAAAAACCTAAATAAATCCATGTATATTCAAGGCTTCATGGGGTGTGCAATTGATAGAAAATAAATCATTTTTTGGGTGAACTCCCCCTTTAAGATACAGCAGGCAATCCAACACGGTAATATACAGTAATTGCAGGGATTGTTTTATTTGTAACATTATTCTTGTGTTTTAATGCATTTAGATGCAGGGGTTATTTGAAAAGTCTATCTAAAATTTGTCTCTGAAGATAGATAAATACATTTTGAAATATTTATATATGGGAACATTTGGGAGAGGGGGAGCTGAAGGAAGTTTAGCTAAAGTGAATGTGTACCCGAGTTTGGTCCGCTCATATGTTCCCTCAGCACCAAATTTCGTCACCGAAAAGACGATCTACAAGTTCACGACACGTTGCACTGAAGCTTGCATATCTGCTTTTTTCACCGAATGTTGGCCTATTTTTGTTCGCCTGCTATGGCACGCCCAGAAGAGGGACGCTAGAGTGCATGTGGTCAAAATGTCTACAGTACTGCTCACAGTTTTGCATCTTTGGTGCTGATTGTAAAAGTATTTTCAAGAGGCCAAGCTGTAGAGTAACATTCTTATTCTTGTCATTCACAGATATGCGCTTCATTAGGAAAAAGCCTCCCTGAGCTTCACTGATGTCTTTCCAGCTGGCTAGACCTTCTATCTACTATACTGCCTGAGATTGATTCACATGTGATAGTCGAGCTCGTTGTGTTCATCACACATCTATCACAATCCTTTTAATGTGTGACAAAGATGTCCCCAATGCACTGCAGAGACAAACACAGAGGTTACTAAAGAGGCAAGGAATTCCCCCTGAATTAAAACAAGTCCTGAGATGTGGGCCATAACACATTGTGTTAATGCATTATTTAAATCAGATCTGCGTTGGGGACTGTGGTGTGTCTAGAATTGTGTAGAGTGCATGTATCACCCTTTGTTTTCATCCACATGGTTGCTTATGAGCCAATGGGAATGGGGCTTTAAGCTTAATACCCTTATTTATATGGTTGAGAGGCACCACGACTGAATTATTAAACAGGACCTTCTCTGCCTGTGAAGACTGCTATTTTTGTATTGTGTTTTGGTTGCTCGTTGCTTGTTTTGAATTAAGTCTCTACAGTTACAGTGTGAGGACCCCCTTGAAAACGAGATGCTGCATCTCAAGGGGCTTATCCTAGTTACATTTCAAAAAATAAATAAACTATATTAAGTGTCAATTTAACTCACAGGGTGTACAAATGAAACCAAATAGACTCTTGGCCTTCTGGGTCAATTTGCACATTAAGCTAAATTGAAACTGAGGATTTACTGTGTATTCACCCTGTTACCCCGTCTATGCCTTTGAGTTTTCCAGTTGTGTGAAAAGGAATCGATCTTGGTTTGCTGCTGATCCTTTGTTCTCTAGAGGCTATTATTTCTCAATAGATTTATTACTTCTTAAGCCAATACCAAATACATTTTTCATGATAGAAATGATGCGTGTCAAGTCAGATAGCCCTTCTGTGCTGTGTGCATGGCAATAACACTGTAATTGTTGTTTGGTGGTTACTAATATTGAAATATATGGCAGTTATTGATCATAAACGTTTGAGAAGTGCCTTGGATATTATTGTTTCATACTATATGTGTGGCAAATATTGCCACTTATGATTCATAGTAAGTGCTGTGCATGCTGTAATGATGTTCTATGTACAAAGAGTCAGATAAACTAACCTAATTTCCTGTCCCACAATGGATCAGCATTCAACATATAATTCAATCTTTTCTGTTCAAACTGAACATTGAGATTGTTGTTGCCTATGGTTCGGGTGAAATGTGGTGACTGTAATAAACGTATGCTGTAGGTTTGCAAGTGTGCTGCCGCTCCACAGGAGGTATCCCCCATGTACAGGTCTGTTGGCACAGTCATTAATCATGAAACACCTTGGCCTTAATTGTGCACATTAATTGATGGAAAGGGGGCTGGGTGACACTTTCATAACCCCTCTGTTGTTGTTGTTTTGGCACTTCCCTTATGAGTCAACAAACACGTATTCATAAATGCACGTGATCAGAATTATCTTGAAACATCTTTTGCCTTTTGTAGATACGTCTTCACTCTCATCTTATATCGTCTTGTCTCATGTCAAAGTACAGTTTTCAAACAGCAAACTTCAAGCTAATTTGATAAGAGGTGTTCTAAAATATCCATGCAAGATCATGCAAAAAAAGATAATAAATTGATTTGTTTTAGTAATTTGCTATATATATATATATATATACATACATATATATATATATATATATATATATATATATATATATATATATATATATATATATATATATATATATACACACACACACACACACACACACACACACACACACACACACACACACACACACACACACACACACACACACACACACACAATTACAATTGACAATTACACTTACTGCCTTTAACTGACAGTGCATTATTCTAATGCTTTAAGTCCAACAATGTATGTATTAATAAAGGCATGTTACAATGAGACATAATCCAATGTATTGTAACAACCCATCAAGCTGGGTAACCTCTTTTATTTATACAGTAGTCAAGGACACCATCTGGCTCCACTCTCCACATGACACATGAGATGTCAGTCCAGACTGGTACGGTAAACCACATTATCATCTAACATCTGCCTCACTAGCAAGCACACCTACTTTCCTCTTCTGCCATCTCTTTATTGCTCACTACAGTTAAATGATGACATGACTGCTTGCATTGGCAAAGCTATTAACCTTCTGTAATCATATCATCTTTACAATGAATCTAGCAGAGTAATATTGTACGGTATTGTATTTTAGTTTTCAATGCCCTGTCTTGATCATGTGACAAAATCTAGACTGTAGGTGGGAAGGAACAGGAAACATTTTACATACTATAAGTGCTGAGAAATAGGACCCTCAAATGAATTTAAAAATGAATGGCCCTTTGGAGGATGAAAGAAAGGTCTCAAGTGTCAAAATTTATGCTGTGTTGGCTGGTGATATTTCAAATATAATTGACCATTGTCCATATTCATGAGACTCACAAATTAGAGGAGGTCAGCAAATAGTAAAAATGCATTCGCACGCACACATACATGCAGAGATGAGTTGTCCAGTGAACTGAAATCTCAAAGAGCACTCTAGAATACAGCATACTAGGCCTACTACTAGCTATTTATCTTATCCTTTTTTTGTAAAATCCCTGACCTGGTGTGTGTCCATGATCATGGCATACGCAGCTACAGAGACACAATGCAGCCTTGGGGAAGAACATTCACTCACAGGAGGTCAGAAGGGCCAGGTTTAAAATTTATGGGAAAATTACATTTAATGTGCCATATAGGCCTATGGCCAAGCCTGATTTATACTTTATGCTTTAAATGTCGAACAACCCTGTCATGCACCGAAAATAGCAGCTCTACACACTCATAACATGTCGCATAGCTTGTAGATCTGCTATTTTCGGCACGTTGCTCGAGTAGGCTATAAAAGCATAAGCCATGAATAGGGGTATATCTCTCGAATTTATAGCATAAATAGAGACAATGACACTGTAGGCATTCAAGGACAAAGTAGACAGGAATATAGTATGTTTCAAACTTGACATGCAGCTCGGAGAAGACTAGAAAGAAAGGAAAGTTTGTTCTGAAGCCTATTATGTTTATGTCTTTTATATAAAACTATGACTAGACGTCTCTAAGTCATATAAAATCATGAGTCAGTAAACAATTAGTTAAACAATTTAACAAAATTATAATAATAAAAAAAGAAGATTCCAACATTTACAACATTGTGGAAATAAGGCATGATTCCAATAAGATAATCCAGGCAATAAACACACCCTATTGTTCTTAAAAAATAAATAGCTTGCAAATGGTTAAATAGTGTCTGTATTTGACTCCTACCTCATGCATCATTACAAATACAATTCTCAATGTAAATATAGCAGCTACATCTAGCAAGCTAGATGATTCACACAAGAGCCAGTAATGTTTTTCCAAATGTGTTCTTACCTATAGATGGACCCAAAGTGGACTTTCAGAAAATCTAACCTGATTGTCTTAAGTATCCAATGGAGATGATACACATTAGATCCAGAACAACTTGATACATTGCAAGTCCGGTGCAATGATCACGCGTTTTTGTCTCCAACAGTATGTCCCTGTTGCAGCACAAAAATATTTGCCACGCCAGAGAGGAAAGGAGCATTTTCCTCTTTCAAAGGAAACTCCTGATAACTCTCTTCCTCTGTGCTACCTCAACAATTGCATTCAAGCAACCAGGATGGAACCCCAGGATCACTTCCGGTGTCCCAAGTAAACACTGATTTCACTGAGTGTTGCTCCCTTCCAAATAACAATTAATTGTTCTACAATTACACACTTGTATGATCTAGTTTGAAGTTATCAAGATGTGTAAACGCTGCTGGGTTGTAAATACTTCATATTAGATCCTCTGAACTTCACATACACATAGGCATTTTAAAAAGTTGAGTAAAAAAAGTTTTAGCAGGTTACAGCAAAACTCTATCGTCAATGAAACAGCTAGACTCATTAACAAAACAAAAGTTTTAAATGGATTATATGGATTGTACAGCTGGTTAGGTTAAAAACAAGTACTTACTTGTAGTATTCACATTTAAATTAAAAGGTTGACTGGACTAATTTCTCAACAGGGATTCCCCAGCTAGAGCCAGATTGATATATCGGTCTGGCCATTATATGACTTTTTGTGTTTGGATTTTAACCACTTTCGACCTGGCGTCCCTATTTTGGGCATGGTATTATAAGTGAGCATTTTCAAAAACCTTTAAAAATAGCAGATCTACACTCACAAGGCACACAACATGTTGCATTGCAACGTGTTGCATTGCAACGTGTTGTGAGCGTGTACATCAGCAAAAAATATACAACATTATGAATAGGGATTAAGTGGTTAAATTAAAAGTTAGTTGTGTATATTTTTATGATTTTTTTTTGTGTATGTTAAATACACAATAAATAGAAACTTAAATCAAATCTAAGTTTTGAAAATATGGCATAGGTCAAGCTCTAGTCAAAGCTATAACCTCAGATCGCAATTTATTTAAATCAGAAGTAAAGCCTGGGGAATTTTGACACAGAAAGTGGACAGGTTATTGATAGTATCGGCAGGGCCTTGGCAGCGCTGTTCAAAAATAAAACTCCAGTTCCAGGTTGGAACTATTAAGGGCAATGTGTGAAATCTTGGGATGGATAGTCAGTGGTAGTGTGTCTACAATGTGAATTGCCGCATATGAAATCTTTGAAATGTCCCACTGACTATCCACAATTTCACACATCGCACCACGCAGACATACTGTAGCTCCTACCGGTTCAATCCTGTAACTGGGTTTTGACCTATTGTTGTTTTTGAACAGCTCTGGCCCTGCCCAATGACCCAACCCCATTCTTTCCACTTTCTGCTTCAAAATAGAAAGTTCACCAAGCACACCCTGAAGCACAGAACAAACCATAATAATCTGGAATGAGTGTGACAGAAAATGATAAATATATACCAGAAAATAACTTACTGAGTATACATGGGGATGGGGATATAACCTTAAACCTAACCCTAAGTACCATGTTCTTTCCTGGTACAAACATATTTCTCAATAACTGTGTTTTTTGCCATCTAGTTCCTTAGAAGGTTTTCTGTTACTGGTACTTACTTACTATGCATTTATAACGTCTCCTTTCGTGATAACTACCCTTACTATCGTTTTTTGGGCACTAATATTAAAGGTATGTTAATTTGGTTATGTTCAACTTTATTATCATGTGTATTGCTGTATAATACAATGTTTGTGTATGTTTGCACTTTATTGATTGTGGTCTTTGTCATTCTCCAGGTCTCCCATAAAGCAGGACTGATTTCACATTGGAACTGAAGATTCTCATTTCCGTTAGTTGCTGTATCTCTCTAGAGCGTCAGATGTTCTTGAGCTGTAATTAAAAGCTGTCCTTGCCATGCCGATCCTTGCTTTGACATCTGCATCTGTACCTCCCTGGTTGTCAATGACACTCCAAGTAGGTAAAGGACTCTGCTTCTTCTAGTGTGATTGGTTCAGCACTGGTTTGGATTTATCTTATACTCTTTGTTTTTCCCTTGTCGATGTTAAGTCCTACTTGTGACGAGGTGGCCAATCTCAATGTGCAAGGAGTGGGTGAAATTATTTTCACATGTGCCCATTTGTGATACAAATAAACACATACAAATAAACATAAAATCAAATCAAATCAATGATAAACTGGTATTCCGGTCTATCCTTTAAAAGGAGTTTTAAGTCTGATATATCAATTATCTAAATACTGAATCAAGCAACTTAAAAACTGTCCGGGCTGCACACATAAGCACAAAACAACAAACAAAGTAGATGTTAAAATGATCCCAAACATGTTTGAAAGGGAAATATCCCTTTACGTAAAATGTGGCTCATCTTACCCAACTCTCCCATAATGTATCCTAACAAACAGTATCCTAACTTTTTGCAAGTGTAATTGTCCCATATATAAAATACTCTACTTGTCCCATTATGTAAAATACATATCTCTACTTGTCCCATGCATACATATCTTGAGCTTGTAGATCTGCTATTTTTGAAAAATCTAGAAAATGTGTGCAAATCTTTGAATATATGCTCATATATATTATAATATATGCTTATACGATCTTTCAAAAATAGCAGATCTACAAGCTCATAGCGGGGCACTCGGTGCCGCGCTATGAGCTTGTATATCTGCTATTTTTGAATAGCTAAAGAAATCTAAAGTGACACGGATGCGTTCCCGGATTGAATGGGTTAATACACATTAATTGTCTACCGATCGCGCTGCACCCAGAGTAGACAGGCTATGGCTATGGACAACTCTTTGGACACTGAACGTACATCGAAAGGTATTGAGGCATGTTATCATCTGTAGAATAATATAAAGTTACAATGTTATGGCCCAGTGGTTCCCAAATGATGTGCTGCTGAGGCACACTGGTGTACTGTAAGACAGGTCCAGGTGTGCCTTAGGATTTCATGTCAACCACTACAGTATACAATGTACAAATGTATACAAAATGTTATGAATCCTCTTTTAATTTACTTTGTGTGGACTCATGAAATAAGGTTTACAGAGTATTAAGAGTGATAACGTGTTAAAGACTAGAGCGGGTCTTCAACATTTTTCAGGCCAAGGACCCCTAAACTGAGATGAAGATGAAGCAGGGACCCCTGCATATTGTATAAAATTGGGTTGCAGATTAAACCTTTTCATAGATTTCATAGATACAGTGGTTTGACAGCACTATATGTGATAGCACAGTGTTGTGTATTTTTTCTATTAATATGTTAGATTAATGTTCCTGTGTATTTTCAGACAACCTTTTAAACAACCTTTTAAACCCTCAATACTTTGGCTCTGTACTTGGTCTGCTATTTTTTCCCTACACCAAATCGAATGTTCCCGCCAGAATATGGATGCCAGGGTTCAAGTGGTTAATGTACACACACACAAAAAAAGTTCCTTTCATACAAAGATTTGGTGTCCCATCTGTGGTAACTCTGAGGACCCCCTGTTGAAGTTCTATGGACTAGACTAGAGGCTATTTTGACAAATATGAATACCTTGAGATTTTGACTTGCCTTTCGGTGTGCCTAATGCAGACATATTTTGAAAACCAAGACATACAAGGTTTCCACCTGACAGCAACAATATTCTAAAATGCATTTCCGATGGCTTTGCTTGGTCCCATTACAAAATGCATTATGAATTATTTTCAACATGAGGAAATCTCAACTACAGTAACTAAAAGAAGAGGTAGATGAGAAATTTTCAACTGTTTGATTTATTTTGCAGAATGCACACATGGAAACAAGACAGACCCAAAGTAACATACTCATTCTCCATCAAATCAATGCTTAGGACAATGCAACTGTTTACCTCTAGCATCAACACTGATTTTGTTAGCAATGATACTTTATCGATAATACACATATTCAGACGTTATTTTTGTCCTACCAAACACCACAAGGGCATGTGTACAAGGAGAGGAAGGGAGTGAAAAACAAAACAAAAACATAAGACTATAAACAAATAACAGAAATTAAACAAGACTGAGAAATGTAAAATATCAAAATCAAAGGAAATAAAAATAGGTCATTTTGGTAATGTAGTAACATATATCGGTGCATTGATGTTTCAAAACAAATTAATAACAACATATTGACAGCAGTTATAGTTGATAGTTTCTAGAAACATTGATTGTCTTTGCAATTATGGTCTTTACAACATTGCCACTCTTGGGAAAATGTTATAAAGGGCCAGCTTTATGTTGAGTAAATATGCTTATGCACTGATTATATAATATCAAAGCTTCAAAACAAAATGAATTAAATCATTTCATTAATAGAAAACAATTACATGTATGTATTTATTCATTTTTTCTTTGTGTCTGGGTGTATAAACATAATTTTCTTAGAAATAACTATTGTAACTATATCTCTTTTTGTGCAATAAACCCATACAAATACACCACACCTACTCTTAACTACATTCATTTAATAGAACGCAATAAAACAATTGGAAAACCCATGTGAGGCACTGTTGGTGAGAATTTGGTGAGATGGTATATGCTAAATAAATTTTGACTATGTACAAAAGAACATCATTTAATATTACAATACAAATTCATCTTATTTACAGATGGGATTTTAAACAATTTCATGTACCCCTGTGTTGAATACAATTTTGAAATCCTACTCTGCTTTAACTCAAATGAGATGTGTGTGAACTCCTCAGATTTTTAACAGGTGAATTGTTGGGGATTTACAATATACAGGGAAAGGTATTGGGCATACATGAGAGAGTTTAATCTGCCACATAATTCATCATTTTTTTGGTGACACAGTTAGTTCAACTCTTGGAAACCGGAAACCTCCTCTCGAACCACTGTCACTACTGGAGGATGAAGACATTCTTGATTTTTTGGATGGGAGAGAAACCCCTGCACTTCCCTCTACTCTTGCTTCACTATCTTCTCCTAGTGACACTTCATATGAGCCCTTTGACTTGGCACCAAATCCTCCAAAGGTGCCAAACTTCAACTTGCCTTTCTTTCCTTTAGCCTTAGCTCCTCCTAGATCTAAAGAAATATCACCACCCTCTGCTTCTAAGTGACCTGATGGTGAGCTGACAGCAAGTCCTCCCTCATCACTCAGAGAGGAAGACCGGTGCCTTGATTTTTTGAATAGATCAAGTGAGGCAGATTTGCCTTTTGCTGACACACTCAATCCACCATCACCCTCTCCTTCCAACTTCCCACCACCAAATCCACCAGAACTTAAACTTACATCTTTGGACCCCTTCCCACCCTTTGCGCTGCCACTAAGATCTACATCTGGACCCTCAAGGCTCAAATCAACTGCACTTCCACCCTTTGTTTTTGATTTGCCAAAGAATCTTGGCATCTTGACCTTTACTTTTCCTCCACTGTGCTTCAGTTCTGGACTAGGAACCTCAATATTCGGTGAACTGATGTGACCCCTTACAGTTGGAGACTGCATGCTTACATTTCCACCAACTGCTGCTCCTGACTCAACTTCTCCTTCAACCTGCCGGCCTTGCATATGAGGCAGAGCAATGCCAAACTTTGGTACCTTTATTTTGGGGAAAGTGACTGTGCTTTCTGGGTACTGAAGTCCACCAGATGCACTGCCCCCTGAAACACTTGTATCAATGTCTGCACTGCCTTTCACATCTATTCTTGGACCTTTTACACCAGCTGACATGTCTGTCTTTCCCTGTCCATTTAGATTTAAATCAATGTCAGAGGATGTTACATTTACTTTAGGCATTTTGATATTAGGTGCCTTTAGTTTCACATCTGGCCCCTCCAGACTGACATTTGTGCCTGAACCCTCAATACCAGCACTCAGGCTAGCAGATCGTACATTTATATCAGGTGTTCTAGATCCAGCAGACAAAGAGGCATCCCCTTTAACTTTTGGTGATTTGATATCAAGTTCCACATTAGGAAAATGAAAATTGCCAAACAAATGCTTCTTCCCCTTTGTTCCTTTAACATTGATATCTGGTGAATCAACATCCAGTTCTACTGCAGGTGTATCAATGTGACCCTCTGGTTTCTTTACTTTGCCTTTCATTTTGGGAAGCTTAAATTTACCTTTCTTCCCCTTTACATGTATGTCAATATCAGGGGCATCAAGACTTGCGTCAACATCTGGAAGGCTAACTTCTGCTTTGGGACTTTTAGCTCCCATAGTGAACTTGGGTGTTTTAACCTTCACTTCAGACCCTTCAATTTCTGGGGACTTGATTCCAAATTTAGGCCCTTTGAATTTGGGAAATGTAACACCCGTTTTTTCGATGTCAATAGAACCACCTTCAAGGTCAGGACCTAAAACATTAATTTCGGGTCCTTTGAGGTTTAATTCAGGTGCATTTATGTCGATATTTGCCCTGGGGAGGTTGACGTCAACATCAGGACCATGTACGTTTGGACCTTTGAATCCAAAGGATGGCATCTTTATTTTTGGCATTTTGAATCCTCCCTCAGGACCTTCAATATCAACTTCGGGGCCTTCAATGTCCACTTTAGGGGCTTTTATGTCTCCCTCAATCTTTGGGACAGACACATCTAAGTCCCCCTTGAGCTTTGGACCTTTCAGATTGAAATCAATGTCTGGCATTGAAATGTTGGGTCCTGATATAGATGGCATCTTGAATTTAGGTCCTTTTATTTTACCATCAGGGCCTTCAATGTCTATCCCTGGTCCTTTGAGGTCTACTTCAGGTGCCTTAATGTCAATGTCTGCTTTGGGGAGGTTTACATCTAAATCAGGGCCCTCCAATTTGGGACCTTTAAAGCCAAACGATGGCATCTTCATTTTTGGCATTTTAAATCCTCCCTCAGGACCTTCAATGTCAACGTTGGGACCTTCAATGTTAACTTTAGGTGCTTTTATGTCTCCCTCAATCTTTGGAACAGAGATGTCCAAATCTCCTTTGAGCTTTGGACCTTTCAGATTGAAATCAATGTCTGGCATTGATATGTTAGGTCCAGATATGGATGGCATCTTGAATTTGGGCCCTTTGATTTTACCATCAGGTCCATCAACATCAATTTCTGGGCCTTTGATGTCAATTTTGGGTGACTTGATGTCAATGTCTGCTTTGGGGAGTTTTAAGTCAACATCATGGCCTTCTATCTTTGGACCTTTGAAGCCAAATGACGGCATCTTCATTTTTGGCATTTTGAATCCTCCCTCAGAACCTTCAATGTCAACTTCGGGGCCTTCAATGTCCACTTTAGGTGCTTTTATGTCTCCCTCAATCTTTGGAACAGAAACATCTAAATCCCCCTTGAGCTTTGGACCTTTGAGATTGAAATCAATGTCTGGCATTGAAATGTTGGGTCCTGATATGGATGGCATCTTGAATTTAGGTCCCTTGATTTTACCATCAGGGCCTTCAATGTCTATCCCTGGTCCTTTGAGGTCTACTTCAGGTGCTGTGATGTCAATGTCTGCTTTGGGGAGGTTTACATCTAAATCAGGGCCTTCCAATTTGGGACCTTTAAAGCCAAATGACGGCATCTTGAATTTTGGCATTTTGAATCCTCCCTCAGGACCTTCAATGTTGACGTCAGGACCTTCAATGTCCACTTTAGGTGCTTTTAAGTCTCCCTCAATCTTTGGAACTGAAACATCTACATCCCCTTTGAGCTTTGGACCTTTCAGGTTGAAATCAACATATGGCATAGAGATGTTGGGTCCTGATATGGATGGCATCTTGAATTTAGGTCCTTTTATTTTACCATCAGGGCCTTCAATGTCTATCTCTGGTCCTCTGAGGTCTATATTAGGGGCCTTAATGTCAAGGTCTGCTTTGGGGAGGTTTAGATCGATATCAGGTCCCTCCAATTTGGGACCTTTGAAGCCAAACGATGGCATCTTCATTTTTGGCATTTTGAATCCTCCTTCTGGACCTCCAATGTCAACGTCAGGACCTTCAATGTCCACTTTAGGGGCTTTTATGTCTCCCTCAATCTTTGGAACTGAGACGTCCAAATCCCCCTTGAGCTTGGGACCTTTCAGATTCATATCAAAATCAGGCATGGATATCTTAGGGCCGGATATGGATGGCATCTTAAATTTAGGTCCTTTGATTTTACCATCAGGGCCTTCAATGTCTATCGCTGGTCCTTTGAGGTCTACTTCAGGTGCGTTTATGTCAATGTCTGCTTTGGGAAGGCTTAAGTCAACATCAGGGCCCTCCATTTTAGGACCTCTGAAGCCAAATGATGGCATCTTTATTTTTGGCATTTTAAATCCTCCCTCAGGACCTTCGATGTCAACTTCAGGGCATTCAATGTCCACTTTAGGTGCTTTTAAGTCTCCCTCAATCTTTGGAACTGAAACATCCAAATCTCTTTTGAGCTTTGGACCTTTCAGATTGAAATCAACATCTGGCATAGAGATGTTGGGTCCCGATATGGATGGCATCTTGAACTTAGGTCCTTTGATTTTGCCATCAGGGCCTTCAATGTCGATTTCTGGTCCTTTGATGTCTAAGTTAGGTGCTTTGATGTCAATATTAGCTTTGGGGAGGTTTAAGTCAACATCAGGGCCATCCAATTTTGGACCTTTGAAGCCAAATGATGGCATCTTGAATTTATGTCCTTTGATCTTACCATCAGGTCCTTCAACATCCATTTCTGGACCTTTGATGTCAATTTTGGGTGACTTGATGTCAATGTCTGCTTTGGGGAGATTTATGTCAACATCAGGGCCTTCTACCTTTGGACCTTTGAAGCCAAATGATGGCATTTTTATTTTTGGCATTTTGAATCCTCCCTCAGGACCTTCAACATCAACTTCTGGACCTTCAATGTTCATTTTAGGTGCTTTTATGTCTCCCTCAATTTTTGGAACTGAAACATCCAAATCCCCTTTGAGCTTTGGACCTTTCAGATTGAAATCGACATTTGGCATTGAGATGTTGGGTCCCGATATGGATGGCATCTTGAATTTAGGTCCTTTGATTTTGCCATCAGGGCCTTCAATGTCAAGTTCTGGTCCTTTGATGTCAACTTTGGGTGACTTGAAGTCAATGTCTGCTTTGGGGAGATTTATGTCAACATCAGGTCCTTCTACTTTTGGACCTTTGAAGCCAAATGAGGGCATCTTGAATTTTGGCATTTTGAATCCTCCCTCAGGACCTTCAATGTCGACGTCGGGCCCTTCAAGGTCCACTTTAGGTGCTTTTAAGTCTCCCTCAATCTTTGGAACTGAAACGTCCAATTCCCCTTTGAGCTTTGGACCTTTCAGATTGAAATCAATGTCTGGTATAGAGATGTTGGGTCCAGATATGGTTGGCATCTTGAATTTAGGTCCTTTGATTTTACCATCAGGGCCTTCAATGTCTATCTCTGGTCCTTTGAGGTCTATGTTAGGGGCCTTAATGTCAAGGTCTGCTTTGGGGAGGTTTAGATCCATATCAGGGCCCTCCAATTTGGGACCTTTGAAGCCAAACGATGGCATCTTCATTTTTGGCATTTTGAATCCTCCCTCTGGACCTCCAATGTCAACTTCAGGACCTTCAATGTCCACTTTAGGTGCTTTTAAGTCTCCCTCAATCTTCGGAACCGAAACATCCAAATCCCCTTTGAGCTTTGGACCTTTCAGATTGAAATCAACATCTGGCATTGAGATGTTGGGTCCCGATATGGATGGCATCTTGAATTTAGGTCCTTTGATTTTACCATCAGGGCCTTCAATATCAATTTCTGGTCCTTTGATGTCAACTTTGGGTGATTTGATGTCAATGTCTGCTTTGGGGAGATGTATGTCAACATCAGGTCCCTCTACTTTTGGACCTTTGAAGCCAAATGACGGCATCTTGAATTTTGGCATTTTGAATCCTCCCTCTGGACCTTCAATATCGACGTCGGGACCTTCAATGTCCACTTTAGGTGCTTTTAAGTCTCCCTCGATCTTTGGAAGTGAAACGTCCAAATCCCCTTTGAGCTTTGGACCTTTCAGATTCATATCAAAATCAGGCATGGATATCTTGGGACCGGATATAGATGGCATCTTGAATTTAGGTCCTTTGATTTTACCATCAGGGCCTTCAATGTCTATCTCTGGTCCTTTGAGGTCTATGTTGGGGGCATTAATGTCAAGGTCTGCTTTGGGGAGGTTAACATCGATATCAGGGCCCTCCAATTTGGGACCTTTGAAGCCAAACGATGGCATCTTCATTTTTGGCATTTTGAATCCTCCCTCTGGACCTTCAATGTTGACGTCAGGACCTTTAATGTCCACTTTAGGTGATTTTAAGTCTCCCTCAATCTTTGGGACCGAAACATCAAAATCCCCTTTGAGCTTTGGACCTTTCAGGTTGAAATCAACATTTGGCATTGAGATCTTGGGTCCAGATATGGATGGCATCTTGAATTTTGGTCCTTTGATTTTACCATCAGGGCCTTCCACATCAATTGCTGGTCCTTTAATGTCTACCTCAGGTGCGTTAATGTCAATGTCTGCTTTGGGAAGGCTTAAGTCAATATCTGGGCCCTCCATCTTTGGACCTTTGAAACCAAATGATGGCATCTTCATTTTTGGCATTTTGAATCCTCCCTCAGGGCCTTCAATGTCTACTTTAGGTGCTTTTATGTCTCCTTCAATCTTTGGAACCGAGACGTCCAAATCCCCTTTGAAGTTTGGACCTTTCAGATTCATATCAAAATCAGGCATGGATATCTTGGGGCCGGATATGGATGGCATCTTGAATTTAGGTCCTTTGATTTTACCATCAGGGCCTTCAACATCAATTGCTGGTCCTTTAATGTCGACTTCAGGTGCGTTAATGTCAATGTCTGCTTTTGGAAGGCTTAAGTCAATATCAGGGCCTTCCATTTTTGGACCTTTGAAACCAAATGATGGCATCTTTATTTTTGGCATTTTGAATCCTCCCTCAGGACCTTCAATGTCAACTTCTGGTCCTTCAACGTCCAGTTTAGGTGATTTTATGTCTCCTCCAATCTTTGGACCTTTCAGGTTGAAATCAAGATCTGGCATTGAGATGTTGGGTCCTGATATGGATGGCATCTTGAATTTGGGTCCTTTGATTTTACCATCAGGTCCTTCAACGTCAAATTCTGGTCCCTTGATATCAACTTTGGGTGCCTTGATATCAATGTCTGCTTTGGGGAGGGTTAAATCAACATCAGGGCCTTCTATCTTTGGACCTTTGAAACCAAATGATGGCATCTTTATTTTTGGCATTTTAAATCCTCCCTCGGGTCCTTCAATGTCAACTTCTGGACCTTCAATGTCCACCTTAGGTGCTTTTATGTCTCCTCCAAGCTTTGAACCTTTCAGGTTGAAATCAAGATCTGGCATTGAGATGTTGGGTCCTGATATGGATGGCATCTTAAATTTAGGTCCTTTGATTTTGCCATCAGGACCTTCAATGTCAATTTCTGGTCCCTTGATGTCAACTTTAGGTGACTTGATGTCAATGTCTGCTTTTGGAAGGCTTAAGTCAATATCAGGGCCTTCCATTTTTGGACCTTTGAAACCAAATGATGGCATCTTTATTTTTGGCATTTTGAATCCTCCCTCAGGACCTTCAATGTCAACTTCTGGTCCTTCAACGTCCAGTTTAGGTGATTTTATGTCTCCTCCAATCTTTGGACCTTTCAGGTTGAAATCAAGATCTGGCATTGAGATGTTGGGTCCTGATATGGATGGCATCTTGAATTTGGGTCCTTTGATTTTACCATCAGGTCCTTCAACTTCAAATTCTGGTCCCTTGATATCAACTTTGGGTGCCTTGATATCAATGTCTGCTTTGGGGAGGGTTAAATCAACATCAGGGCCTTCTAGCTTTGGACCTTTGAAACCAAATGATGGCATCTTTATTTTTGGCATTTTAAATCCTCCCTCGGGTCCTTCAATGTCAACTTCTGGACCTTCAATGTCCACCTTAGGTGCTTTTAAGTCTCCTCCAAGCTTTGGACCTTTCAGGTTGAAATCAAGATCTGGCATTGAGATGTTGGGTCCTGATATGGATGGCATCTTAAATTTAGGTCCTTTGATTTTGCCATCAGGTCCTTCAATGTCAATTTCTGGTCCCTTGATGTCAACTTTAGGTGACTTGATGTCAATGTCTGCTTTGGGGAGGTTTACATCAACATCAGGGCCTTCTAGCTTTGGACCTTTGAAGCCAAATGATGGCATCTTCATTTTTGGCATTTTGAATCCTCCCTCAGGTCCTTCAAAGTCAACTTCTGGGCCTTCAATATCCACCTTATGTGCTTTTATGTCTCCTCCAAGCTTTGGACCTTTCAGGTTGAAATCAAGGTCTGGCATTGAGATGTTGGGTCCAGATATGGATGGCATCTTAAATCTCGGTCCTTTGATTTTACCATCAGGTCCTTCAATGTCAATTTCCGGTCCTTTGAGGTCTACTTTAGGTGCCTTGATGTCAATGTCTGCTTTTGGGAGGTTTAAATCTACATCAGGACCCTCCAATGTTGAACCTTTGAAGCCAAACGACGGCATCTTCATTTTTGGCATCTTAAATCCTCCCTCAGGACCTTCAATGTCAACATCTGGACCTTCAATGTTCACTTTAGGGGCTTTCATGTCTCCCTCAATCTTTGGAACGGAAAAATCCACGTCCCCTTTGAGCTTCGGACCTTTCAGATTGAAATCAACATCTGGCATTGAGATCTTGGGTCCTGACATGGATGGCATCTTGAATTTGGGGCCTTTGATTTTGCCATCAGGTCCTTCAACATCAATTTCTGGACCTTTGATATCTATGTCAGGTGCTGTGATGTCAATGTCTGCTTTGGGAAGGTTAACATCAACTTCTGGCACCTCCACCTTGGGGCCTTTGAACCCAAATTTTGGCATTTTGAATTTTGGCATTCGGAAGCCTGTGTCTGATCTCTTCACATCGACATCCAAAGATCCTGCTTCAATCTTGGGTGACTTCAAGTCAATCTCAGGAGTAGAAACATTAACGTCCAGGTCACCCTTTGCTTTTGGCCCTTTAACACTAATATCCACTTCAGGTGTTTTTACCTTTGGACCCTTGAATCCAAATTTGGGCATTTTGAATTTTGACTTCTTTGATCCAAGTTCAGGGCTATCAATGGTTACATCTGGTCCTTCAATTTCAACCTTTGGGAAATTAATGTCACCCTCCAAATCTCCTTTCAGCTTTGGGCTTTTAGCACCGAACTCTACATCTGGCAATGATATTTTAGGCCCGGACATTGATGGCATCTTGAACTTTGATCCCTTAAGATGTGCCTCTGGAGATTGAAGATCAATATTTGGGGCTTCAATGTCCAGTTTTGGTGTCTTTATGTCTCCTTTAACCTTTGGCAGTGAAATATCAACATCTCCCTTGAGATTGGGACTCTTAAGATTGAAGTCAATATCTGGCATTGAGATGTTAGGTCCCGATATGGATGGCATCTTGAATTTAGGTCCTTTGATTTTGCCATCAGGACCTTCAATGTCGATTTCTGGTCCTTTGATGTCAACTTTAGGTGACTTGATGTCAATGTCTGCTTTGGGGAGGTTTAAGTCAACATCAGGGCCTTCTATCTTTGGACCTTTGAAGCCAAATGATGGCATCTTGATTTTTGGCATTTTAAATCCTCCCTCAGGTCCTTCAATGTCAACTTCTGGACCTTCAATGCCCACCTTAGGTGCTTTTAAGTCTCCCTCAAGCTTTGGACCTTTCAAGTTGAAATCAAAATCTGGCATAGTGATGTTGGGTCCGGATATGGATGGCATCTTAAATTTAGGTCCTTTGATTTTACCATCAGTACCTTCAACGTCAAATTCTGGTCCTTTGATATCAACTTTGGGCGCCTTGATATCAATGTCTGCTTTGGGGAGGGTTAAATCAACATCAGGGCCTTCTATCTTTGGACCTTTGAAGCCAAACGACGGCATCTTAATTTTTGGCATTTTGAATCCTCCCTCAGGACTTTCAATGTCAACATCTGGACCTTCAATGTCCAATTTTGGTGTTTTTAGGTCTCCCTCAATACTTGGAACTGACACATCGAAATCCCCTTTGAGCTTGGGACCTTTCAGATTGAAATCAATGTCTGGCATTGAGATCTTGGGTCCTGATATGGATGGCATGTTGAATTTAGGTCCTTTAATTTTTCCTCCAGGTCCTTCAAGGTCAATGTTGGGTGCCTTGACATCAATGTTTGCTTTGGGAAGTTTTACATCAACATCAGGGCCCTCTATCTTTGGACCTTTGAATCCAAATGACGGCATCTTCATTTTTGGCATTTTGAATCCTCCCTCAGGTCCTTCAATGTCAACATCTGGACCTTCAATGTCCACTTTTGGTGCTCTTAAGTCTCCCTCAATACTTGGTACTGACACATCCACATCCCCTTTGAGCTTCGGACCTTTCAGGTTAAAATCAACATCTGGCATTGAGATCTTGGGTCCAGATAAGGATGGCATCTTAAATTTAGGTCCTTTGATTTTACCATCAGGTCCTTCAACATCAATTGCTGGTCCCTTGATGTCAACTTTTGGGGCCTTGATGTCAAAATCTGCTTTGGGGAGGTTTACGTCAACATCTGGGCCCTCCATTTTTGGACCTTTGAATCCAAACGATGGCATCTTTATTTTTGGCATTTTGAATCCTCCCTCAGGACCTTCAATGTCAACATCTGGACCTTCAATGTTCACTTTTGGTGTTTTTAGGTCTCCCTCAATACTTGGTACTGACATATCGACATCTCCTTTGAGCTTCGGACCTTTCAGGTTAAAATCAACATCTGGCATTGATAGCTTGGGTCCAGATAAGGATGGCATCTTAAATTTAGGTCCTTTGATTTTACCACCAGGTCCTTCAACGTCAAATTCTGGTCCCTTGATGTCAATATCTGCTTTGGGGAGGTTTACGTCAACATCAGGGCCTTCTAGCTTTGGACCTTTGAAGCCAAATGATGGCATCTTCATTTTTGGCATTTTGAATCCTCCCTCAGGTCCTTCAATGTCAACTTCTGGACCTTCAATGTCCAACTTAGGTGCTTTTATGTCTCCCTTGAGCTTTGGACCTTTCAGATTTAAATCAAAATCTGGCATTGAGACCTTGGGTCCAGATATGGATGGCATCTTAAATTTAGGTCCTTTGATTTTACCATCAGGACCTTCAATGTCTATCTCTGGTCCTTGGAGGTCTATGTTAGGGGACTTAATGTCAAGGTCTGCTTTGGGGAGGTTTATATCGATATCAGGGCCCTCCAATTTGGGACCTTTGAAGCCAAACGATGGCATCTTCATTTTTGGCATTTTGAATCCTCCCTCTAGACCTCCAATGTCAACTTCAGGCCCTTCAATGTCCACTTTAGGTGCTTTTAAGTCTCCCTCAATCTTCGGAACCGAAACATCCAAATCCCCTTTGAGCTTTGGACCTTTCAGGTTGAAATCAACATCTGGCATTGAGATCTTGGGTCCAGATATAGATGGCATCTTGAATTTAGGTCCTTTGATTTTACCATCAGGTCCTTCAACATCAATTTCTGGTCCCTTGATGTTAACTTTTGGGGCCTTGATGTCAATATCTGCTTTGGGGAGGTTTAAGTCAACATCAGGGCCTTCTAGCTTTGGACCTTTGAAGCCAAATGATGGCATCTTCATTTTTGGCATTTTGAATCCTCCCTCAGGTCCTTCAATGTCAACTTCTGGACCTTCAATGTCCAACTTAGGTGCTTTTATGTCTCCCTTGAGCTTTGGACCTTTCAGATTTAAATCAAAATCTGGCATTGAGACCTTGGGTCCAGATATGGATGGCATCTTAAATTTAGGTCCTTTGATTTTACCATCAGGACCTTCAATGTCTATCTCTGGTCCTTGGAGGTCTATGTTAGGGGACTTAATGTCAAGGTCTGCTTTGGGGAGGTTTATATCGATATCAGGGCCCTCCAATTTGGGACCTTTGAAGCCAAACGATGGCATCTTCATTTTTGGCATTTTGAATCCTCCCTCCAGACCTCCAATGTCAACTTCAGGCCCTTCAATGTCCACTTTAGGTGCTTTTAAGTCTCCCTCAATCTTCGGAACCGAAACATCCAAATCCCCTTTGAGCTTTGGACCTTTCAGGTTGAAATCAACATCTGGCATTGAGATCTTGGGTCCAGATATAGATGGCATCTTGAATTTAGGTCCTTTGATTTTACCATCAGGTCCTTCAACATCAATTTCTGGTCCCTTGATGTTAACTTTTGGGGCCTTGATGTCAATATCTGCTTTGGGGAGGTTTACGTCAACATCAGGGCCTTCTAGCTTTGGACCTTTGAAGCCAAATGATGGCATCTTCATTTTTGGCATTTTGAATCCTCCCTCAGGTCCTTCAATGTCAACTTCTGGACCTTCAATGTCCAACTTAGGTGCTTTTATGTCTCCCTTGAGCTTTGGACCTTTCAGATTTAAATCAAAATCTGGCATTGAGACCTTGGGTCCAGATATGGATGGCATCTTAAATTTAGGTCCTTTGATTTTACCATCAGGACCTTCAATGTCTATCTCTGGTCCTTGGAGGTCTATGTTAGGGGACTTAATGTCAAGGTCTGCTTTGGGGAGGTTTATATCGATATCAGGGCCCTCCAATTTGGGACCTTTGAAGCCAAACGATGGCATCTTCATTTTTGGCATTTTGAATCCTCCCTCCAGACCTCCAATGTCAACTTCAGGCCCTTCAATGTCCACTTTAGGTGCTTTTAAGTCTCCCTCAATCTTCGGAACCGAAACATCCAAATCCCCTTTGAGCTTTGGACCTTTCAGGTTGAAATCAACATCTGGCATTGAGATCTTGGGTCCAGATATAGATGGCATCTTGAATTTAGGTCCTTTGATTTTACCATCAGGTCCTTCAACATCAATTTCTGGTCCCTTGATGTTAACTTTTGGGGCCTTGATGTCAATATCTGCTTTGGGGAGGTTTACGTCAACATCAGGGCCTTCTAGCTTTGGACCTTTGAAGCCAAATGATGGCATCTTCATTTTTGGCATTTTGAATCCTCCCTCAGGTCCTTCAATGTCAACTTCTGGACCTTCAATGTCCAACTTAGGTGCTTTTATGTCTCCCTTGAGCTTTGGACCTTTCAGATTTAAATCAAAATCTGGCATTGAGACCTTGGGTCCAGATATGGATGGCATCTTAAATTTAGGTCCTTTGATTTTACCATCAGGACCTTCAATGTCTATCTCTGGTCCTTGGAGGTCTATGTTAGGGGACTTAATGTCAAGGTCTGCTTTGGGGAGGTTTACATCGATATCAGGGCCCTCCAATTTGGGACCTTTGAAGCCAAACGATGGCATCTTCATTTTTGGCATTTTGAATCCTCCCTCCAGACCTCCAATGTCAAATTCAGGCCCTTCAATGTCCACTTTAGGTGCTTTTAAGTCTCCCTCAATCTTCGCAACCGAAACATCCAAATCCCCTTTGAGCTTTGGACCTTTCAGGTTGAAATCAACATCTGGCATTGAGATCTTGGGTCCAGATATAGATGGCATCTTGAATGTAGGTCCTTTGATTTTACCATCAGGTCCTTCAACATCAATTTCTGGTCCCTTGATGTCAACTTTTGGGGCCTTGATGTCAATATCTGCTTTGGGGAGGTTTACGTCAACATCAGGGCCTTCTAGCTTTGGACCTTTGAAGCCAAATGATGGCATCTTCATTTTTGGCATTTTGAATCCTCCCTCAGGTCCTTCAATGTCAACTTCTGGACCTTCAATGTCCAACTTAGGTGCTTTTATGTCTCCCTTGAGCTTTGGACCTTTCAGATTTAAATCAAAATCTGGCATTGAGACCTTGGGTCCAGATATGGATGGCATCTTAAATTTAGGTCCATAGATTTTACCATCAGGACCTTCAATGTCTATCTCTGGTCCTTGGAGGTCTATGTTAGGGGACTTAATGTCAAGGTCTGCTTTGGGGAGGTTTACATCGATATCAGGGCCCTCCAATTTGGGACCTTTGAAGCCAAACGATGGCATCTTCATTTTTGGCATTTTGAATCCTCCCTCCAGACCTCCAATGTCAACCTCAGGCCCTTCAATGTCCACTTTAGGTGCTTTTAAGTCTCCCTCAATCTTCGGAACCGAAACATCCAAATCCCCTTTGAGCTTTGGACCTTTCAGGTTGAAATCAACATCTGGCATTGAGATCTTGGGTCCAGATATAGATGGCATCTTGAATTTAGGTCCTTTGATTTTACCATCAGGTCCTTCAACATCAATTTCTGGTCCCCTGATGTCAACTTTTGGGGCCTTGATGTCAATATCTGCTTTGGGGAGGTTTACGTCAACATCAGGGCCTTCTAGCTTTGGACCTTTGAAGCCAAATGATGGCATCTTCATTTTTGGCATTTTGAATCCTCCCTCAGGTCCTTCAATGTCAACTTCTGGACCTTCAATGTCCAACTTAGGTGCTTTTATGTCTCCCTTGAGCTTTGAACCTTTCAGGTTTAAATCAAAATCTGGCATTGACACCTTGGGTCCAGATATGGATGGCATCTTAAATTTAGGTCCTTTGATTTTACCATCAGGGCCTTCAATGTCTATCTCTGGTCCTTGGAGGTCTATGTTAGGGGAATTAATGTCAAGGTCTGCCTTGGGGAGGTTTACATCGATATCAGGGCCCTCCAATTTGGGACCTTTGAAGCCAAACGATGGCATCTTCATTTTTGGCATTTTGAATCCTCCCTCCAGA
Source organism: Gymnoscopelus braueri (assembly GCF_963280865.1). NCBI lineage: Eukaryota > Metazoa > Chordata > Actinopteri > Myctophiformes > Myctophidae > Gymnoscopelus > Gymnoscopelus braueri. The sequence continues at coordinate 22,161,019 of NC_137622.1, forward strand.
CCTCCAATGTCAACGTCAGGCCCTTCAATGTCAACTTTAGGTGCTTTTATGTCTCCCTCAATCTTCGGAACGGAAACATCCAAATCCCCTTTGAGCTTTGGACCTTTCAGGTTGAAATCAACATCTGGCATTGAGATCTTGGGTCCAGATATAGATGGCAGCTTGAATTTAGGTCCTTTGATTTTACCATCAGGTCCTTCAACATCAATTTCTGGTCCCTTGATGTCAACTTTTGGGGCCTTGATGTCAATATCTGCTTTGGGGAGGTTTACGTCAACATCAGGGCCTTCTAGCTTTGGACCTTTGAAGCCAAATGATGGCATCTTCATTTTTGGCATTTTGAATCCTCCCTCAGGTCCTTCAATGTCAACTTCTGGACCTTCAATGTCCACCTTAGGTGCTTTTATGTCTCCCTCAAGCTTTGGACCTTTCAGGTTTAAATCAAAATCTGGCATTGAGATCTTGGGTCCCGATATGGATGGCATCTTGAATTTAGGTCCTTTGATTTTACCATCAGGTCCTTCAATATCAATTTCTGGTCCTTTGAAGTCAATTTTCGGAGCCTTGATATCAATGTCTGCCTTGGGGAGATTTACATCTACATCAGGGCCCTCCATCTTCGGACCTTTGAAGCCAAACGATGGCATCTTCATTTTTGGCATTTTGAATCCTCCCTCAGGACCTTCAAAGTCAACTTCTGGGCCTTCAATGTCCACTTTAGGTGCTTTCAAGTCTCCCTCAATACTTGCAACCGACACATTGACATCCCCTTTTACCTTAGGACCTTTCATGTTCAAATCAATATCTGGCATTGAGATCTTTGGTCCTGACATGGATGGCATCTTGAATTTAGGTCCTTTGATTTTACCCTCAGGTCCTTCAAAATCAATTTCTGGTCCTTTGATGTCAACTTTGGGTGCCTTGATGTCAATGTCTGCTTTAGGGAGGTTTACATCAACGTCGGGGCCTTCTATCTTTGGACTTTTGAAGCCAAATGACGGCATCTTGATTTTTGGCATTTTGAATCCTCCCTCAGGACCTTCAATGTCAACTTCTGGACCTTCAATGCCCACTTTAGGTGCTTTTATTTCTCCCTCAACCTTTGGAACTGAAACATCCAAATCCCCTTTGAGCTTTGGTCCTTTCAGGTTGAAGTCAATGTCTGGCATAGAGATGTTCGGTCCTGATATGGATGGCATCTTGAATTTAGGTCCTTTGATTTTACCATCAGGGCCTTCAATGTCAATTTCTGGTCCTTTGATGTCAACTTTGGGTGCCTTAATGTCAATGTTTGCTTTGGGGAGATTTACATCTACATCAGGGCCCTCCATTTTCGGACCTTTGAAGCCAAACGATGGCATCTTTATTTTTGGCATTTTGAATCCTCCCTCAGGACCTTCAATGTCAACTTCTGGACCTTCGATGTCCACTTTAGGTGCTTTTATGTCTCCCTCAAGCTTTGGACCTTTCAAGTTGAAATCAAGATCTGGCATAGAGATGTTGGGTCCAGATATGGATGGCATCTTGAATTTAGATCCCTTGATTTTCCCTTCAGGTCCTTCAACATCAATTTCTGGGCCTCTTATGTCAACTTTGGGTGACTTGATGTCAATGTCTGCTTTTGGGAGGTTTACACCAACTGCAGGGCCCTCTAAGTTTGGACCTTTGAAGCCAAATGACGGCATCTTCATTTTTGGCATTTTGAATCCTCCCTCTGGACCTTCGATGTCAATTTCTGGACCTTCAATGTCCACTTTGGGTGCTTTCAAGTCTCCCTCAATACTTGGAACTGACACATCCACACCCCCTTTGACCTTTGGACCTTTCAGATTGAAATCAATGTCTGGCATTGAGATCTTGGGTCCTGATATCGATGGCATTTTGAATTTAGGTCCTTTGATCTTAGCATCTGGGCCTTCAACATCAATTTCTGGTCCCTTGATGTCAACGTTGGGTGCCTTGACATCAATGTCTGCCTTGGGGAGTTTTACATCAACATCAGGGCCCTCTATTTTTGGACCTTTGAAGCCAAATGATGGCATCTTTATTTTTGGCATTTTGAATCCTCCCTCAGGACCTTCTATGTCAACTTCTGGACCTTCAATGTTCACTTTGGGTGCTTTTAAGTCTCCCGCAATACTTGGAACTGACACATCAACATCCCCTTTGAGGTTTGGACCTTTCAGGTTCAAATCAATGTCTGGCATAGAGATCTTGGGTCCTGATAATGATGGCATCTTGAATTTAGGTCCTTTGATCTTACCATCTGGGCCTTCAACATCAATTTCTGGTCCCTTGATGTCAAAATTGGGTGCCTTGACATCAATGTTTGCCTTGGGGAGGTTAACGTCAACATCAGGGCCCTCTATGTTTGGCCCTTTGAAGCCAAATGATGGCATCTTAATTTTTGGCATTTTGAATCCTCCCTCAGGACCTTCTATGTCAACTTCTGGACCTTCGATGTTTAATTTGGGTGTTTTTAAGTCTCCCTCAATACTTGGAACTGACACATCAACATCCCCTTTGAGTTTTGGACCTTTCAGGTTGAAATCCATGTCCGGCATTGAGATCTTGGGTCCTGATATTGATGGCATCTTGAATTTAGGTCCTTTGATTTTACCATCTGGGCCTCCAACATCGATTTCTGGTCCCTTGATGTCAACTTTGGGTGCCTTGACATCAATGTCTGCCTTGGGGAGGTTTACGTCGAGATCAGGGCCCTCTAGTTTTGGACCTTTGAAGCCAAATGATGGCATTTTCATTTTTGGCATTTTGAATCCTCCCTCAGGACCTTCTATGTCAACTTCTGGACCTTCAATGTCTACTTTGGGTGCTTTTAAGTCTCCCTCAATATTTGGAATTGACACATCGACATCACCTTTGAGTTTTGGACCTTTCAGGTTAAAATCAATGTCTGGCATTGAGATCTTGGGTCCTGACATGGATGGCATCTTGAATTTAGGTCCTTTGATCTTACCATCTGGGCCTTCAACATCAATTTCTGGTCCCTTGATGTCAACTTTGGGTGCTTTGATATCTCCTTCTATCTTTGGAACCGACATGGCCACATCTCCCTTGAGTTTGGGACCTTTCAGTTCGATGCCCATGTCAGGCATGGAAATCTGAGTTCCTGATTTGGATGTCATTTTAAATTTTGGTCCGATAATGTTACCATCAGGGCCTTGAAAGTCAACTTGTCTTGCTTTGATGTCAACTTCAGGTGCCTTTATAGCAATATCAGCTTTTGGAACCTTAATATCCATCTCCCCTTTGGGAACGTTGACTTCAATTCCATGTCCCTTCACTTTTGGCCCTTTGATGCCAAACGATGGCATCTTAATTATGCCCTCTTTGCCTTCAATGTCAGGGCTTCTAATGTCAATGTCTGGGTGCTTAATATCCATCTCCCCTTTGGGGACGTTGACTTCAATTCCATGTCCCTTCATTTTTGGCCCTTTGATGCCAAACGATGGCATCTTAATTATGCCCTCCTTGCCTTCAATGTCAGGACTTCTAATGTCAATGTCTGGGTGTTTGATGTCAACGTTGGATGCCTTGATGTCAACTTCAGGTGCCTTTATAGCAATGTCAGCTTTTGGAACCTTAATATCCATCTCCCCTTTGGGGACGTTGACTTCAATTCCATGTCCCTTAATTTTTGGCCCTTTGATGCCAAACGATGGCATCTTAATTATGCCCTCTTTGCCTTCAATGTCAGGGCTTCTAATGTCAATGTCTGGGTGCTTTATATCCATCTCCCCTTTGGGGACGTTGACTTCAATTCCATGTCCCTTCATTTTTGGCCCTTTAATGCCAAACGATGGCATCTTAATTATGCCCTCTTTACCTTCAATGTCAGGGCTTCTAATGTCAATGTCTGGGTGTTTGATGTCAACGTCGGATGTCTTGATGTCAAATCCTGTTTGAGGGAGAATGTCAGCTTTATGAAGACTAACCTTTACACCGTTCCCTTTCACATTTGGTAGTTCTGTTATTTTCTGTGAGGAAATATTTGAGGTATCAATGTCTACAGTTGGAGCTTTAAATGCAGTATCTGTGGAACCACCTCCAATTTTGACACCAGGAATACCAAAACTACCTGACCCCTTTGTCTGCTGGTGACTGATGCTTATTACAGATCTGTCCATCTTTCCCCTATCACCCAAAGGCATTTCAATATTTCCCCCTTCTACCTTCCCCACTGATGTAGATGATATATGTGTGTTTTTTCCTGGCAAAGACATACTATTCACCCCACCTTTGGCATCACTTGTGGGCATTTCCACACTTCCCAACCCTCCTATTGTAACATGTTTGCTACCTGTTGTCAAGCTATCTTTTATCGTCACATTTGTGCCTGACACCTGAATGCTTCCATCTCCATGCTCTCCGCTTCCCCTCGAGACCCCAAAACCTCCCTGGCTTTTAAGCCCTGACATTCCAATGGTTGGCCCCTTAAATCTGAGCCCTGCCCCACCTTCACTCTCTGTCTCCCTGCTATTTGTGGTGGTCTTTACCCCTCCAATGCTCCAGTGTGTCTCCTTGGAGCTATGTTGTGGCCCAGAGACATTACCCAAGTCAAACACCCCCTCTTCCTCTCCCCCTTTACCTGAGGGGCTTTCATGTGAGATTCTGAAACGGGGGGAGCCATCCCCTGATTCGTGCTGTAGCCCTTTGAACTCTGGGCTTGAAAGTTCGAGCTGCTCACTCATGCCACCTGGCATATCCACAGTGTAGGTAGTGATGCGGCGGGTGATGGTGGTAATGGTGCTGCCATCAGTGCTCGTGCTGCTATGCCGCTCAGTGCGCACGTCGACTCCCTCTGCGAGGTCTTCAGACTTAAGTCGCGGTTTAATCTTTTTTGTGTAAATTCTCATGTAGTCCTCATCGTCACCACTCTGTTGATGGAAAAGGACAAAAGTCATATCTGGAGCAAATGTTGTTATGAAGAAGGCTAATGTTGTGTAAAGCTGCTGTAGCTTATGCATGTAGATTTCCCTCAAAAGATACGGTAAAAAATAAACTCACAAGGAGGACGTCTGGACTGGCGCTTCCCAACCGGCTCTTCCCTTCCCATGTCAGTGTGCCCATAGGCGAGCGACATGGCGTGCTCAAGGGCGAGCGACATGGCGTGCCAATGGGTGAGCGGCCAGGGGACTTGTCGCCTCTGTTCTGTAGTTTCAGCCCGACCTTGTGGCGGTTCAGTGTTTTCAGGAGGTCAGCTGTTTCTTCTGAGCTCATGTTGTCAAAGTAGATGGTGGCGCCCACGATTTGGTCACCTATGAATGGCAGATGAGCCAGAAAGCAACAAAGCAAGTTGAGAAGGCTGTGGTTCCGTGGGTAGGTAAGTGAGACTTGATCAAACAGTCATACCACAGCATTGATAAGTGATAAAGATCAAAGATCAGTTACCTTCATATACTTTTCCAGATCGTCCTGCAGGTGACTCGCCTTTAACCTCTTTGACAAAGATTTCTCCCTCGCCTGACCGCTCAATGGTTAGGCCAGTTTTGTCTGTACCCTCCCAGTCTGGGAAGAGCACTTCCCTGGTTTCTTCCTCTTCAGCCATCTGGAAAATTAAGGAAGAGAGAGAAAGAAGGAGGGAGTGGATGGAGGGAGAAGGAGGAATGGAAAGAAATGTCAGGACTGCTATATCTATCATTTGAAAACACATTCATAATATAAGAAATTACACCTGGTCAATAAATACATGCTGTAATGTATGTGAAATGAGTTTATACCTTGTGTTTTTTGCTTTGCTATCCTTGAGTCCTGGTGTGATTGATAGAAACTGCCTTGGTTTTCCTGCAGAAATAGAGAACAAGATCATGAATCTTAAAGTGTGACAACAAAACAACATGACTACACTTAACTTACACTTACTTGAAATTAATGGTAGAATGTGCTTCCTTTAAATCATTAAGCCACGTGACTAGGCTGTCACAATTACTACATAATTGCCTAATCGCAATTATGATATAATCACAATTATTTTTGCACCGTCATAATCGTTTCCATGTTGAGAAAGGTTCCAACGTGTTGAATTATTTGTTTTAAATAGTGAAAACAGCAGATCTACAAGCTCATAACGCGTCGCAATGAGACCCTTTGTGAGCTTGTAGATCAGCCATTTCCACTATTTTGTAGTATTTTTGTAGTATCAAATATTAAATATGGCGTATTTTGGCCATAATACTTTATACATTTTTGATTATTGGTGTCGGTCATTGTCAATCATTTCTTTGTGTATTATACGTTTTTGTCATATATTGTTTACAAAGCCTAAAAGCCAAACAATTAAATCGTTAATCGCAATTATATATATATATATTATATATATATATATATTATAATCGTGACAGCCCTACATGTGACATATTTGCATGGGAGGTCATGTGAAATATTCCAATATGTAAAGCAACCAGTAATTCTTGCTTGTATGAATCAATAATGAACACTAGATGGCAGCAAAACCCAGAAAGAGACAAGTCTATGTTCTCTAGTTCCCAGTTACTAAATTGCTACCTCCCTCTCTCCTCTTTGCACTCCATGTTGTGGAAATTTGGTTAGAGTGAGACCACACCCTGCCCTGAGGAAGGCAGCCTGATCCTGCGCCTACACCTCTGCTCCAATGTCAATACAGAGAACAATGATGGTTGAAGCTGCCTTTCTTTCTGGAGGCACACATGCACATAAAGACTGGCTGACACACACACGCATCAATGCAAAAACCCTTACACATGCATGCGCCCACGCACGCACGCGCCCACGCACACACACGCACACGCACACGCACACGCACGCACACACACACACACACACACACACACACACACACACACACAGGCAACATAGTATGGTCAGATCAGCACTGTCAAAGACATAAACGTGCACCCACACATGTGCAGGCACCAACCAGCAAGCCTAGTGGTGTACACAGACACTATAGCCTGCAGGCATGATGACTACTATTGGTGACATATTTTCCTGGTTGCAATTTTAACCACTATGGCTACGTGAAGTAGGGTACCTTAAATGTGTGTGAGCTTATGACAGATAATATCATGCTAAAGAACCATTTAGGAAATATTAATGGTATTCCTTAATGGATGGAGTCTTTTGATTACACTGTTTTCAACCATGAGGTGAAAAACATGTTAATGTTGTCATAACACGCCACCTTTTTTTAGACTAACAAAATTAAATGAGCAAGAATGAATAGTTTGTATGTTAGCTTACATCAAGACACAGACTTGCGTGAACTTTCAGAATTGCTGTATCCATGTGCACTGTAACCACAAAACATGATGGAAACATTTACTAGCAACACAGCAACGGCAAAGTTTGTTTACATCTTTCCCTGTGCCCGAGTGACTCCTGCCTCTTCAAACATGCTGACTACTGTAGTCCTACCCACTCTCCTCTTTGGAACAGACAACCCATTGTTTCATTAATACCAACCTCTCCACAACCCACCCCTGCAATTACATAGGCCTGTCTGAGCCACTGCTCTATACCTAGCCAGATAGTTTGCATGATTTCATGCTTTGGCGCACCGGTGTGTCAGCTTCCACACACGGTCAAGTCTGGCGTGTTAATTGAACTCTTAAGAGTGTAAAAACTGACCCTTTGGTCCATCTGGACACCCCTGGCGTTCAATTAACATGACAGATTTGCGTAGGACTGTATATATACATACATACATACATACACATATACATATACATATACATATACATATATATATATATATATATATATATATATATATATATATATATATATATATATACTAAATAGTCAGTGAATACATGTTTTATATGTCCAACGGGATGCAGGGTGTGCTTTCAGCATTTAAACATTTACCTAAACTCTGATCAGCGATCAACAGTAGAATCATTTTGATTCTGGGTGAGTCTTATCCAATCATTGCTATACAACCATTCAGCCGATTTCACTGCATTGTCCAGTTGACTCTAATCAACCAATATACAGTAAATGGAAAGGTTTATCAACAGGATAGAACAAAAGAAACAGGATGTGAGTCACAGCGATGACTGATTGTCTGTTTTCATGGGTTTACCATGGCAACCAAAGTCCAACCACAGAGCTTCATTCCATTACAGGAATTCTGTGAGTTTGATCGCTCTGTGCTTCAATAGAATGTAGCAAGAGACCATTTCTGAGTGGCCAGTCACAACATGAAGCAACGGTATATTCCTTGTTTTTGTAGAACCTAACTACTTGAATGGGGGAGACATATTTACCTTTATACGGGGTAACAACTTAAACCCTCTAGAACACTGTTTCCCAAACAGTGGGCCAGGACCCATGTTTGGGTCGCAGACCAATTTCTATGGGTCGCGAGTAAATATCTCATTTTTTCTGTTTCCTACATTTAAAAAATACATATTATTTCGAAAGATTTTTTTTAAATCACAACTTTTCATCAATTAAAAACAATTCCAAATGTTTTCAACAGTATTTCATAAATAAAATGAAAACATCTAATCATTTCCTTAAATAAATACAAAGACAGTTTAAGAAGTAGTGAAAATAGCAGATCTGCAAGCTCACTACGCGGTGTGAGGTGTTTTGAGCTTGTAGATCTGCTATTTTCACTAGTTAGGCAAACGTCTAATTTCTCTTTTGGATCTTGAGCTAAAATGTTTGAGAACCACTGCTCCAGAAGACTTTCTAAACTGGACCTGAGTTGGCTCTCTGCTGGGACTACACCAAATATCTTTGGGGAGCTAATGTTCCCCCCAGAATATGGATGCTGGGGTTCAAATGGTTAACATGTTGTTCAAGTGAATAACATGTTATTAACATGTTACACTTAAAAATTATGTCACATGAATTCGAATGTGCTCATGACGAACTGCTTTGACCACTCTCTGACCTGTCTGTGCTTCCAGTTGAGACTGGCATGTTGTGGTTAAGATGAGCAGCCATGTGATTAGAGACTCTAATTCATAATGTGTGTATAATGACTTCGGAAGAGCAATAACAAAAAATAAAGTGCTTTGTGGTGGTGTAACATATTGTCTCTTTGCCTCTGGCATCAACCAAAGATCTTATCTCTGATCATGGCATGCAGCCGTACAGCTCGAGTCGAGCTTGACTGACAGTTCTTTTTTTTTTTAAAGGGAAAAAAAGAAAAAGGCCCCTCAGTTCATAAGAAGGAAGTGTGGTCAGATGTCACTTTCTGGCATATTCCCCCCAGTTTTCCTTTTCACTCTATTTGCTCTCTGTTGCAGACATATCCTTCGTAGAATGCAGCTCAGGGAAGCGATAATGTCTGAATAGCTCGCCGCCTTTTTCTGTCATTGGAATGTCCCATTTTTGCACCCCTATAAATAACATAATTGCCCCAGTAATCCACCAGAGTGAGGGGTGAAGGTGAGCCCCGCCCCCATTCAGATAGTCAAGACATTTGTTGGCTATTGTGGTAACACGCTCTGCCATGCTGCTCAGCCAGATAACAGCACGCTGAGAGCAGGGGGAACCAGAGGAAAACGATAAAGAAACAGCTGCTTAAAAGGGATCAGTGCTATGTGCCACTAGCCACCAGGCCACCCGACACTCTCGCCACACTCCCATTGCACATTGTGTCATTTTAATCAAACAAGGGAAAGGGAGAAAAGATGACACGAGCATGTGATGTATCAATGGAGCCCTGGAAATATGAAACCACACACCTTAAATCTTGATTCCAGAAGAGAGATGGCTCTGTGTACTGTACGTGTGCAGACTGTGCACACATTTCAGAACGAAACAAGCATTGGAATGTTTACCAATCCCACAACCTATCTCTGCCCTAGAGCCAGTGTGGTTTTTATGCAGTTTTAATCTTGTGTAAAAGCTATGTCAACATGCCTTACATCCGTTCTCAGGTTGTTTATCAAACATTTCCTTGGTGGGCCCTCTACGGTAGCAATTGTTGGATTTACTGTAAGCTTCATAATAGAGATACTCAGGAGTTGTACATTCTTTGGTAGATTTTTACACCTATGACACACTGATAGAGACTGGAATATAATACACTCCTAAAAAGAGGAGAGACCCTGTAGATGTCTAAATGATCAACTGATCATACTGTACTTTGCTTTCATATTAAACAGAGAAACAAAATACACCAGATTCAGAATACATTTTCATTTCAGTGTAGCAAATCCCTGTGTCAAGAACAGGGAACTCCATAATTTGATGCGGATCGTGGTCATGGTGAAAATAATGTGAGACAGACATAAACTTTGATGGGCTCCATTATACGGGCAAGTTAGGGTGCTAAAGACACGTCAATAAGCAGCTACTTTGGAATGCCATGTAAATAGCAAACTGGTATCCCTAGCTGTTTGAGCCATATCCAAGGGCACATTACAAGGCACAAGCCAATTAACACAAGTCAATAAATAGACCATGGTCATGCGTGATTGGGAATATTGCAAAATGCATGTAATGCCTTGAGGTAATATGAAGCTGGTCTCAAAAATAGCCTATGGGTAACTTCCAGGGCTGAATGACATGGTCCAGGACCATTGGCTGCAAATTGCATAGGCACACAGACGGCAGACAACAACACACAAGATATGTATGGTGTTTATGCCAAAGATGACACCATCAACTGGCTGGAAGCTACACACAAACATCTCTCTTTCTGTCAGAGTGTCTGTTGGTCACTCCCTCTAATATAACGTGGATTTGTGCAATAACGCTGTGCAAAATAACTCCTTGGAGGATATTACTTTAGCAACCCAATCAGCAACGATGAAGACCCAGCTTTATCTGATTAGCTCATTAAGATTGAGAAGATTGGGATGGAGACACTGCCAGTAACAATGCAATATGGGCCCCTTCGGATTGAGGCCTGGACACATAGAGACAACAACAGGTGGCAGGGGTGTGCCGATGTATCGTCCCGCGATATATCGCGATACGTTTTCGTGACGATATGTATCGTTTTGGGGGGAAAAAATATTGTTTGTTTTTTTACAATAATAATAATCAGGCATGCAAACAGCCCGAGGTGGTTTTTCAGGTCAGGTGTCACACTATTGCCCTATTTGGATTCAAAACGGCTATTGTAGCTGAAAAGCTACAAGTTTGCATGTCTGAATAATGCAAAACATAAATATTTGTTTGCATTTTCTCCCCCCCCCATATATTTTCATAATAAAAAAGTGCCATATATCGTATCGTATCGATGTCGTGAGCCCAATATAGTATCGTATCGTATCGTATCGTTTCATGAAATTAGTGTATCGGCACACCCCTAGGTGGCAATTTTTTTTATGATGTTAATTTCCCTGGTGTCCTTATTCTGGGCATGTCATTATAGGCAGACATTTTCAAAATAATTCAAACTTTTCCCAAAATGTTCAAACATTTTCAAATAATTTCAAAAATACTGTATATAACATATTATAAAAACATTGTGAGCTTGTAGAAGGGCTATTTTGGGCATATTCGCCTTGTTGTACAAAGTATAAAATATGGCTTATGTGGTTACGGACGATTTATGCTTAGGTGACAATGTGTCATGCATGTCACGTTGTCAACATGTTGTCAATGAAGCATAAATTAAGCTTTAGAGTGGCTTGGATGTTCCACCATTCCCTCTGCTTCTGTAGCGTATCGCTGCTCCCTAGAACTCTACCACTATGAGGGCCTTGGTGAAAATGAACCGTTAACTCTCAAACAAGGAGCGTTGTTATTGTTGGCACCAACAGGTATTTACAAAAGCCCAGGCTCACAGAGGGAGGGCAAATCCAGCAGTTGTGTGTTCTCATCAACTCCCTGTGAGCAAGGGAGGAAAAAACACTTTGTTATTCTACTCTCCATCCTGAACATGAAGAGGATGACCTGAGGCCACGCCCAGTGCTCTCTATCTCTGAGCTATCTCTATCTGTCTTTGTTACTTCTTCTCCATCAATCTCTCTGTCCCCAAGTCTCTCAAACCACCCAACTTTCTATAGATTATGATTTGTACGCGCACGCACGCACGCACAAACACACACACACACACACACACACACACACACACACACACACACACACACACACACACACACACACACACACACACACACACACACACACACACACACACACACACACTTATATGATTTAGATCTAATTCTATTCATAAATCAGCCCAATCAGCCCCATAACAGTTCACTAGATTCTAGAGTGAACTGTTGGCTGTCCTTGTTCTCATAGGTTTGGCTTGTTCCTGGCAGCGAGTGCAGAGGCTGGAGAGCACCGGGTGAGAGGGAAGGAAGGAAATGAAAGGGATGGAAAGAGGCAGAGGTGGGGAGCATATGAGATGCAGAAGAGGTAGGGGATATGGAAATGAAAACTCCTCTGAGAGAAAGGGAAAGTGGGAGAGGGATACAGTTCCTGTAGAATGTAGGACTACGAGTGGTAACGGAGAAAGAAAACATCCAAGGAGAAATCAAAATACAGCACCCTGCACAGAGAACCCCAGAGGCTCACAACAACTTATAAAACAATGGGAAAGTGAAGATAGCATAAGATATCCTTTTAAAGGGATAGTTCACCCAATACATTTCTTATTTTCCATCAATTACACACCCCATGAAGCCTTGAATTCATGGATTTTTTTGTTGTTTTTGCCTCCGGTAGGAGACTCAAGGTTGACACTTTGTGTCTCCTACCGGAGCCGCCACCATCAAGTCATCAGTCATCAAATTATTGGCTTTGACAAAAACAAAAAAATCACCATGAATTCATGTCTCCATGGAATGTGTAATTGATTGAAAAAAAGTCATTTTGGGGGTGAACTATCCCTTTAACTTGTGTCACATTAAGTGGTTTCCGACCCCAATGTGTATTCATTCTGCATCGGCTACAGTAACTATCAATGGCGGAAACAGCAATAGCAAGACACGAGAAGAATGACAAATGGCCTCGAAAGAGAAACCTGTCAACAGTACAATTACCAAGCTTGCTATATATGCTATGTGCCACAACATATTTATCAGGGAAGAGAGAGCTGAAAAACTGTAATAGCCCAAAGCAAAATCATATGATCAGATATGGCTAGCAGTGTAAACAGCGGTTTGTTCATAGGATCATAAGACATACAGGCAGTCTGTGACTCAAAACAGAGGCCAAATCCATGAAAACAATCCCCTCTTCTTCTTTCTTTCTCATTCACTTTGCCATAGTAGAGAGATAGAGAGAGAGAGAGAGAGAGAGAGAGAGAGAGAGAGAGAGAGAGAGAGAGAGAGAGAGAGAGAGAGAGAGACAGTCATTCCTCAGGACATACGCCCCATAATCAGATCAGTGCACATCAAAATCTGAGTTGGAGAGCCATGCAAAACTAGATTTGGGCACAGAAGCCTAAGGAAGGAAGGGAGTACGATGGAAGGAATGAGAGATGATCTCCTCTATCTGTCATCTTATATTGTGGTCTGGTATGTGGTGAGAGAGAGAAAAACTGCCGGGGGCAGCGGGGTAGTGGTAGTGGTGGTGGTGGTGGTGTTGGTTGGTGGGGTGGGGTGGGATCATGAGGACAGCCAGCCAGACAAAAGATTCTCTTAACTAGCCTGCAACCACAGATCATTTCTGGATACGCCTCCCCACTTTTGGTCTGTCAGTGGCCTACAAGGGCTGCATACGGTTTGGTTTGGGGTGTCTGTTGTCTTACTGTAGATATTCCCTCGTCTCACAAATAAAATAAATAAATCTTCTGCAGCTGCCAGCAACAAACAGTTAAACAGTGTGAGTTTTGGCGGGCTTCTGACATGGGGTGTGAGGCGGGGGGCGGGGGGGGGGCGGGGGGGGGCGGGGTGTTCGAGTGGAACAGGTGGCTGAGCCGTAGTGGGATGGGGGTGGAGGTGAGCTGAAGCAGCCGAGTGTCAGGTTTCCACAAGGCAACCCTTTCACAGCTGAATGGTGGCATGACCTTCCAGGTTCAAAAGAGGCTTCGCAACAAACATTCCAAAAGCGTTTTGGAGTCTGGCATCGGAGCAGCTTGGGTTCGGTTCGAAAGCCATACAAGAGATAGTTGTTCTGAGGTGACCCTGTCTAGTAGATAGCCTGGAAAAATGTTTTGCCTCCCTTAAGAGAAGTGCCTTTTGTCGTGATGCCATTATCACTGAGGGATGTGTTTGCAATTGGATACTTACTGCAGATTGCTCAAGCAAGGCCAAGGGCTCTCAGTGTAAGGCTTTGGTTCTTGTCTTCTTTATTTCTGTTGATGAAGAAAGAAAAAAAAGAAAAGAGATTGGGATTAGTTACGGAGATTGACAATTCATTTGAATGAAAATAAACATGAGAATTTAAATCTTATTTTCAAGAATTCATGTGGTTCTTATTATCTTATGTTAATAAAAACTAAATCGAATTTCTTTCATTCTTGTCCAGCTCCTGCTGACGCAAGGCAAATCCACTGTCTCAGTCACTTGTCAAAGAGATAAAGAGACGCATTCCTTTGATAAGAGCCAAGCTTGCACTGAGAGGAATGACCGCAAATCACACACATACAAATTTCACTTTAGTTTTATGTTTACATGCCTCTTGGTGGAACCTCACCTTCAATGGGATACATTGATCAGTCAAATTCCTCAGATTGTTTAATGATTACCCTAGGAGTATGAAGTATGTATGGTGCAGGCAGGTAATTATGCAAAACTCTCCCTAAAAGTAAATACATTAAGCTAGTGGTGGAAGTATGCCCCAACAGAGTGGCTTTCAGCTCAACTGAATAAGACATGTCTTTAGCTGACACAAACTTGATGGGAGGCAGTGTAGTCCAAGGGAATTTAAGATTCTCAGTTGAAACTCTGAAGGGTTCTTTTAAAGAAACACAACCCATTTTCATTTTCTGGTGGTTTAGACAGGAATGCAACATCTAAACAGGGCAGCAGACTGAAATGTAGCCTAGTTTCATTTACGGGGTGAGTGATGATCGACAGGCTAGATGTGGAATATGGAGCCACCATGCCATTACAATCATACCACTGGAACTACTCACACGCAGACCATTCCACACAACAAAGATGCAGGGCACAGGTCACCTCCTTGCCTCTACTGTGGCCAAACCAAGACAGCCGCAAACTCGAAAATATCAGATCTTGTTCATTTGAAATTATGGGTTAGGGACTTCCAGGAGAGAACAAAAACACAGGGCAATGTTGCTAAAATATTGTTCTTTTTCTATACACAAAGCTCTGCTAGAGACAGAAACAAAGGGTTCACCTTGTTTTACAGAACAATATCTGTAATTACACAGAGTAGTGTCCCTCCGAGTGATGTAGATTTATAGGTCTGCTAATCTTGAGGCTAACCTCAGCAAGTGCAACATGTCAAGTGGAGACCAAATGAATTGAGATAAATGCTTGGAAATGGAAACCAACATGTCCAAAATGATGTAACTATTTAAGGCATGGTTATAGCATCAGCCACACATCATACTCTGCATATTACAACTGATTTGAGGTATTTCAAATGTAAATACATCCACAGTGGCACAATCTGCACCTAGAGATGTTTGGAGGGTCACTTATCTTCATATGAATACGGTAGCTTTATAACACTGATAAATGAAGTCATAAAAGTGCATATAAACTTGTGTTTGATGACTACTACTATGACTTCATGCCAGTGCTTAAGACTATCTATTTTTTTATTCATAATTTATTTTTAAATATTGGCATACTTTGGACTGCTTTAAAAGTTGAGGTTCTAGGTTTTATGCCAAGTTCATCTAGTCTCACGTTTACTCTCCCAAAAACCTTAGGGGGATTTTCGCTAGGGGCACATTATGAAACAAAGACTCCTCTTCCAAAGTCCCAAGAGCAACAAAACCAGACTTTAGGTATGTATCGACAGGCATCTGCCAGTGGGAACATGTCTAATGTATAAATTCTTCTCTGACAGGTTTTCAAACCTAGTCATTACTCCCTGCCACAGTTGCCCAATAGCTTAACTTCTCATTACTTGAAAGAAAATGAGGTCAAATAACTATGTTTGTGGTACTCAGCAATAATGTTTCACTTCTCCTCTCAACAGTAAACATTGTTATTTTAGAGCGGAAGCGAAAGTGAGTTTGTCCAAAGTATGCATTGTTGCGTTAATTAGCTTGTGCTTGCTTACCTGCTGAAGCTGTAGTGCACAAACCAAGCATTTCACTCATACATGTTGTAAGTGTTGAGCCGGTGGTTTATTAACTGAGTATCAGAGACGGGATCCTCTCATTTCACACTGCGATAAGTTATTTCAAACCACCATTCAAGCCTGTCATCGCAAACCTCCCCCTATCTTACCGTTGTATTGTGTGACTAATTTTCTCATTGGAACAGGGCCCTTACTGAAATAGATGGGACACAGCGATGATAAATGCCAGCCAATGTGTGGCCGTCTCTGTGTTTGCGTACGGGGACTCGTCCGACTCGTACGATAGCAGCTGTGCACACTTTTTAGACAACAGAGTCTTGGTTTATGTATGTAATGTAACTACATTGTCAGGGGGGTGGGGGGATTTGGGGACATAAAGTGAATGCTACGCAGACTTTTGGAAGAATTTGTGAGAAGTGAGTTTGCATCATTGGCTGATGTGTATTTTGCAAGATGTGTTGAGGCATGACAGACTGAAGGGATGGATACCCTGCATGATTTGTGGAGTGCCACTCCCCTCCCTATTGACTAATACTGCTGTCTTGTTTACATAATGACTCATATCATATCATATTTGTAACTGAGAATCAAACAGGGATCTGTTAAAACTGTGAGGATTAGCATTGCAATGGCAAATAATTGTTCCATAATACTTGTTGCAGATGTAATGCCCATATCTGGGCAAAGAGGATTATGGCAAAATCAAAAGGTAAACAACATGCCTCCCACGATTGTCAGTTACATTCTCAATGTCATAATTGGACCTAAAACACATACTGTACAGAGTGACACACAATTTCACAGTAAAATGTGCTCAGCAAGTTTTGGGGGGGAAGCACACAAAGCACATATGCGATGTTGTTGAATGGTGGAAATGCTGCGCCACAGTCCACAAGGTAAACCATATCGCTCTCCCCTTGCTCTGCTTGCTGAGGGAGCAGCTCTCCGTAGAGCCCCACCCAGGCCTCCAGTCACACACATTCCTTGATAGAGCCGTCAGGCCAGCTGGAAGGGAGCCCGGCCTCTCCCCACGGTGACTAACTGTAAAAAAATGTCCTCTCTCTGGCTCTCTGAGGCCGACTTCTGCTCCGGTCTGTGCCGACCACCCCACGCTATGCCTCTCTGCCCACCGCCCGTCACCAGACCACTCTATGCTCCCAACCCCAGAACTCTGCTCAAACAAACACGCACACCGAATTCAGCAACGGGTAGACACTCATAATAACATACACACTGACACGCACACACCGAGCATGTCGACACAGGGTCTAGCCAAACAGGATCCCCTTTCATGCCCAAGGCTTTGGCAATCATCATCATCATCATAGTCATGGGGATAGCTCCATCTTTGAATCTGGTGATAAATGTACAACGCCCCACCCAAGTCTACTACGTATATCCCAATTTCACTACCTCTCCAGTCCATATCCCACCTCTGATATTGATCGCATACACTGCATTGTATTATTATCACAGGTTGTGCTTTGGTACATAGTAATATCTTCATTTTTTGTGACGATACCTACTGTAGTCAAATGAAAGTAAAATAAATAAATAATTTAACTCTATGAGTTGAACCCAAATGGATTTGGGTGTGTAGGTCAATGAGAAATTGTGCTTAAATGAACCTTAAATCAATCCATCTGGTTGATTGGTTCAAATTGAACTGACTGAGTGAAGAGAAGACCGGAGCAGTGTGATGATGATTAACCCATTAAGACCTGAGGCCGTTCTACAAATGCCTTCTAAATCAGTAGTTCTCACACTTTTTCATAATTCAAAATTATGAACAAAAATTCTAACACTTTCAAGATTTTTCAAAAATGTAAAAAAAAACAGTAGACTTACAAGTTCGCAGCGCGGCACAAAGTGACGCCCTGTGAGCTTGTATATCTGCTATTTTTGAATAGGCTAAAATCTAAAATGACACAGATGCTTTCCCGGTTTTAACGGGTTAAATCAAACCCGTTAGTGACAAGGGCACTGTAGTGGTAGTGGTGAGTGATAAGATTTGATTATGAGCAAATAAAGAGGCTCGTTCAGTGCAGGGAGAGAAGAAGAGGGGAAGAAGAGGGCAAAAGTAAGCAATGAGTTGAGACCAAATCAGACTTGTTATCAAAACAGAATAGCCTCTCTGTTCCTCTCCCCATTGTGTGTGTGTGTGTGTGTGTGTGTGTGTGTGTGTGTGTGTGTGTGTGTGTGTGTGTGTGTGTGTGTGTGTGTGTGTGTGTGTGTGTGTGTGTGTGTGTGTGTGTGTGTGTGTGTGTGTGTGAGTCAGGATACCGAGAGACAAGGGCAGTGGGCCTCTGGTATAGGGCTCGCGCTTGCCTGAGAAACGTAGATAGGACATGCATGCGTGACACATATGAAAGGAATGAGCGTCAAAATAAATGGTTCCGTTCTATGCTCTGTAGTCCACAGAGCCCTAACCAAACCACAAGTCCTGCTCAAGACCAAAGCCTGCCCACTGACGCCAACTCAGCCTGCTGCTGATTAAACCATCGTGACTTTGGCAGGAGCCAGCGTGCACAAAATGGAAGAAACAGAAGAAAAGTCATTTAAAAGCCTCTTCTCTCAGTTTTAACAAGATCACAAACAAGAGTGGGGCTGTATCAACTATGTACATCCACTATATGTCTCACTTTTCAACATGCAGAACATTGAGCAATGAGCATTGCCCTCAAGGTTCATTAGTGCATAAGTAAAAAGACAGGGGGGGAATCCTGTCATTGTAATTGAATACATAAAAAACGAAGACATTTTCATAAGGGAACAAGAACTTTAGGTATGGCTGGGATTATGAAATGACGCAGGCCTGTGCCTTGGGACAATTTCAGAGCCAGGAACATTGAGCAACTAAGTATGGGGTAAATCGGGATGAAGGGAGGTGAGACTGCTTTTTGGCTGCAAAGCGGTGGAGACAACAGAGATGAGGATGCAGATTTTCCACCACACACACACACACACACACACACACACACACACACACACACACACACACACACACACACACACACACACACACACACACACACACACACACACACACACACCTTTATCTTTGAATTACCTCTAACTTTAAAACATCTGTCAGCTTTTGCTAAACCCTACAAATGGCCACATTTGAACCACATAATCTTAAACAAGAAGATCCATTAGTCAAGACAGTCGCATTGCAACCATAGCGTAGCACAAAACGCATGCACGTTAGCTTTGCACCTTGAAGAAAAGTTCAGCCATGTAGTGTGAGGGAATGACATTTGATAGTCTAGAGCGCGTAGTACAGCGGAGTTAAATGAAAGAGAGTAGAGCAGAGCAGACATTTGTGAGAAGAACCTTCCTTGACTATCAGTTTTCAGATAAAGGAAACCAAAACAACGCAAAATGTCTTTCCAAATTTACATTCCAAGTCCTTTTGCCCTAGCACCCCATTCTAAACAAGATTCTTTACATTTCTTTCTTTTTTTCTTCCTTTTTTATGGATGCCACATGTCATTCGTTACTCAGAGAAACACAAAAAGCGGTTAGGGGCGCTGGGAGTGTTGGTTTGACGGTTAAGTGGGGGATGGGTGGCCCCATGTAGTACACCTACAGTTATGTAACGCTTATGAATATGGTTCACATAGGGGGAGAAAGTGAAACACCTTGAGGCAAAACAGAAAGAATCACAAGTTTGATGGTTCTCTGGGTGTGGTTATCTTGTCTGATAAGAACCATACTTCACAGTCTCATTGAATCCCAATAACACATGCACACACGCACTTAACATGTTTCCATGTTATTACGTGACTTGCTGACTGTTGCACCATAGCCATATGAAAGACATAAGGCTCTTGGAGAGGGGTGGAAAATTTAAACAGACTGGATTGCGTGCACATGTGCGGCTAAGACCCAATAGGGATGTTGGCCATGAATTGCACTTGCCGTGTGAAGCACATGTCTCAAATCAGTTATTTCTAACTGACTAAGCTAGTGATGCTAATGATAGGCCCATATGAGGAATAGTCAAGACAGACTGAAACATTCCAAACTAGATGTATGCACAGGGAGTGGCTGTTTGGGTGTATTCCCTCGAGAGAGAGACTTATAATCACAAACTACGTTTAGAACCTTTTTATGCCACGATGGAGAATAACTAGATGGGGGATTTAATTCTATAGTAGCATACAATCAATGCATATATATACTGCAAGGTATTGCCATTGTCACTGTTCGGAAAGTGCAATTGTTTGAGCACAGCGATCTCCAGGGAGGAACCTCAATGGGTCTGCTTGATCTACAGGATGTCCGAGGGACCAATATGGCCCCTAAATTAAACATAAAGTGAGAAAAGAAAACAAACGCTAATTTGATCGCAATCAGCTGGCTCCCACTCTCAGCTCATTCTCTTCAACCCAACTCCGTCTTTTCTTCTTCCCCTATGTCCCTCCCTCCTTTGCTTCACTCCCTTCCTCCCTCCATCCACCCCCTCAACAAGCCCATGAGGAAATGGCAGAGGAAGTGTGCTCGAGTCCGGGTTCTTTCCGTTTCACACTGGCGCGCCTGAGTAACAGTAACACCACTGCTCTCCTCCTCTCTGTTGCCAGTCAGCAGGGAAAGCTTATATGACAGCTCCAGGGGCGTGATGTGATAAATATCTTAACATGGACCCGCTAACACGCTATAACACTCATGAGGCATGTGCAAGTCTTTGAAGCAGTTGAGATGTTGTTTACCATATGGATAGGCCATGTGGGGCCAAGCCCATTGTGCCTGACATTTTGTGTACAGTGTCAGGAAACTGGTTCACTCTGATCAAATGTAAGTTGACAAGAATTAACGTTGCTTCATAGATATTGTCCGTAGGCTTAAGCAATTGAATTCTATTATGAACAGAGAACTTTGTATTAACATCACTGACAGTGTGCTGCCTTAATATATCGCAGTTTGCCTGAAGCCAATCAATGTTAGGTACAAGTACTGTCAGCTGACAAATCAAGCTTTTAGCTTAAGGTAGTAGATAGAACCGGTTCTGAGGTTTGCTGTCCTACATATGTATTTTCCTGTTATATTAGCTCCTGCCCATGCCTGTGGCAAAATAACTACTACACGTAACTCTTCCCAAGTCTTCCCAACACATTACCAGTACTGTAGGTGTTACATGAAAGTTTTAGAGCACCAAATTGCAGACAATCAACATAAAACCCATCCACACTGACCATATGGCTCCACAAACAAGCAGCTTGTGTCACAATCAATCGCCTTGACTTGACAAGAGCAATTTGAGAAATGCCAGACTTTTACAGCTTTGAGGCACTCAACGTATGCATGTTGTGTGTTTCTGACAGCCTGTGGAGAGAACTGAGAAGCAGCCTCCTACTCACCACTCGGACAGAAATTACTTCAGGGTGTGGCAGGACAGAGTTGTGGAGGAAAGGCAACAAAGCACAGTGAATTTTTTATTTCAGCCCAGCTATATGTAGCCTGTATGTCTGTTCTGCATAACTCTCTTCCTCATGCCGTCTTTTTCTGCAACTTCAACAAACTCACTGAATTGACTGTGGGTTACACAATGATAGGCTACCTATATAGCTGCACCTGGAAACACTACTAATTTAGATACAACGTAGGATGCAAAAGTTATCTCCTTCTACTTTTAGGCAGATAAAAATGATTCCTTTTCTCTGTATGTGCTGCTGAGAAGTTCTGCTTTCCCCCTCTATGCCTCAAACCTGGTTTCAATTAGCTTGTCTTTCCAAACCACTACATTCCATTACTCCCCCTCTGCCCCAGCCCATCCCCCTCCCCTCTCCCTCTCCCTCTCTCTCTCTCTCTCTCTCTCTCTCTCTCTCTCTCTCTCTCTCCCCCCCTTCTTTGCTCTCATACCCTCCCCTTGCTCATTTTCTCCTCCCCTCCACAACCTGGCCAGAAGCCCAGGTTAAAGAAAACCAAGGTAAACTTTTTTGGGGAAATAGAGAAAAAAATCGCCCAAAGTCAACCCATGTCTTCTTCTTGACACAGCCACAGACAAGACAATGTATCGCCTGACCTGTACTGTAAGTCTGTAACACATTAAAGACGATATAAAACGAGCCTTGATTAAAAAAATGTGAGCATAAGTTTGTTTCTTCTCCCTTGGGTGCGCTTCGCTGGGAGAATACGCAGCAGCAAAGACGGGAGGAGGAGGGAGGAGGAAAGGGAAAGGGAGAAGAGAGGAGGGGTGGAAGAATCCACACCCAAAAGCCTGTGGTTGCTTACATTTAAGGGTAGCACCTTTACTTTTTAAAACGTCTTAGTTTCAAACACATTTGATATGTGATGAATAATGGAAATAGCATCGTAATTAACGCGGAAAAAAAAGTTAACGGGGGCGTTTCATCTTGTGGCGTTTTCATAGAGAATCCTTGGTCTTCTCTAGCTACGCGTAGCTCCTACTGAGTTGATCCACGTTGCAGTGAAGTCACATTACAGCACGAGTGGAGAACTTTGGGACATAATTACCTCCCATTGATAATGTTCTGACTAATAGGACCATAACCTCAGGAAAACCGTTTATGTGCGCATTAAAATAATTGCCATGTGTGTCCATTCATGTGAGTGGGTACACACCCACTTCTCATCTCAAACTCTCTAAAGAACTTACCTTGAAACAATAATCACACTCATAAACCATCTAAGAATCACCACAATGATGTAGGGGGAACTTATTTTTTGTAACATTTATAAGCTGCTCAACTTCACCATAGGCATACAAACTTTGGCAAAGTTATTGAAATAATCATTAGTATGCTAGTATGCTTGAAACAAAGCTGGCTGCTGTTAGAAACAATACAGTGGCAATTTAGCTGAGGAATTTAACAGCAGAAACCACAATAAACATACATTCGAAAAGAAACGTGTAAAAACAAGTATAGTATATTTACCTTTGCGCCGTCTGAGCGCTAAGTCTCACACCAGCCTGAGCATCCTCAGCAGTTTGTTTCTGTCCCAGCCCAAGAAAAAGCACTTCTTCCCAGTCTCAACTTGCAGCCCAAAAGACTCTCTCACTCCTTTAGTATTTCTCTATCAACAGAGTTTCCAGGGCGTTTTTTCTCCCTCCCTCCCCTCTTTTTTTCTCTCTCTCCTCTTCTCTGAGTGCTTTTCACTTTTTTGTGCGTGGCTGCTAGCTCTGGGCTGAGCAGAATGGCTGGGAATGGGCAGAGCACTGGGGTAGAGCTCCTGGTGGTAAGGGAGTGGTCCCTCACTTCTCTGGCAAGGCCCACCCACTGTTTGTCATAAAGGGCTCCAATGACATACAACAGGAGTCATTGGTACACTTTAGTTTACTAAGTGGGCAGTCCTTTACTGCCTAGATAGCATACATGATGAACATATACATCTAAGGAGGCCCTGAAATGAAATAGTACACATCCCCATGCATTGTTTTAACAATTTGCTTTAATGATAAAAACAAATATATATACAAACTTTCACCTGTTATTTACACCGTTTGATCCCATATAAATAATTATTTTATTTTTATTTTGGATTATTTAACCCATTAAGACTGAGGCCGATTCTACAACTGCCTTCTAAATTATTGCGTTGAAAATATTTATTTTGAATTATTATTGCAATCAAAATTATTCTACATTTTTCAAACATTTTCAAGATATTTAAAAAAATGAAAAAAAAATAGCAGATGTACAAGCTCACAGTATATCTGCTATTTTTTATTAGCCAACGCAAAATCTAAAATAACAGATGCTTTCCCGGTTTGAATCGGTTAAAGCAGTTCATATAGTAAAACAATAAACACAAGGACGTGCTGACATCACCAGCCCACCCACAAATAAGCATCCATGGTGATGGACAATCCTATAAACATGTTATTACAGCGCATGCATCACAGCACACAAACCAACTCACACTTGTGATTAACAGGACGACTCAGCAGTAGGTGCTCGACTACAGATGGTCTTTAGCTGAGAACTCATCAAAAAGCAAGGAAAAGTCTGTGTTTATTTACATGGTAGATTATTCTACCACAAAGATCTCAAAGGCTCTCTCAAAGCTTAAGGAATTGGAATGTTTGAAGAAAAGTTTCTTTAAAGAAAAGGCTAAACCTTTTTCACAGTACAGAGTACAGACACGATTCACCTCATGGTGTGTAACGCTTTTTGTAAAATAATAATAATTACCAAAAAAATAGGCAAACAGAGTGGAATATCAAAAAGCTGTCTGACACACTTTGTCACATGACTCCCAAGATCATGTATAGCCCCACCTAATTTGGTGAAGATTGGTCAAAATGATTTTGAAACTAACTTTGTGACTTTTGTCACATTTGTGGCTCTCCTAATGGGTTCTAACTGAAATCGCTTTAGGCTTGTAGAGGCCCCTCAATATGTGATTAAAATTTGGGGTAAGATTAAGAAAAAAAATAACCCGGTGGAGGTACGATAGACAATGGTCTGTTCTTTGTGCCGGTAGCCATGAGGTTATGCACATGGTCGCTCTGCTTGGTCAATAGACTAATAAGTCTGGAGTAACACCAGTCTGAGGACAGTACCGTACAGATACTGTACTTTACTATCATCAGTGTATTCTATTCCTCAATGACACTGTATTGTGCAGTTACTGTACCGATAATAATGTTGACAGACACTGTATTGACATTATTGTATTCTGTTGATACCGCAATGACAATGTGATTGATTGTATTTGTTTGTGCATAGAGCAGGATACTGTATCAGGTGTATACTGTCATTCAGTCTGTCAAAAAAGTTTCACACTGGTGGCCACACAGCCCAAACCTATGTGACGTGACCGTTCTGTATGACGTGTTCCAGCCGGCCGGAGATAACTATTCAGTGTCAGGGTGACATTTTTCGGGCGAGATTATCTTCAAAGTGCATGAATAACAAGAAAGTGGTGCACTGCAGGGCGTATCTCCGCCAGGCCGAGTGATGTGTGGTATTGCATCAACTGTACTAAGCGTATAGGCCTATATATTTTGTTAATGTGTTTTCAGATTAGGTGTTGTAATATTGAAGCATAAAGGTGTCTGCCTATGATTGTTAGAGTGACGGAACTCATACAGTCACAGAGAAAAGCCGCTGTACTGTAAAGTACTGTTATCCTTACAACATAATGTCTTTCATCCCAGCCTACTGCACTCCCCCCAAAATACCTATTGGACTCATCAGTGTTTCAGTTCCACTGGGAAGCGAACAATATTGTTGCTGTTCATACTATCAGTCTGCTTCCAGACGTTATCATTGTCTGCACTAGTCCTAAGACAAGGGTGAGTCAAGCCTACCTGCAATCATGGCAAGTGGGGCGTTGTCCAACACAGTTCCTGATATTAATAAGAGGGCATTGTATTTCCTCTTTGTAAACCATTTTAAAAATGAATACACAAACTCACAGGTTCACTAGATGGACATTTTATAATTTGTGGATTTAACTCAATGTGCTACTGCAATTGTAGCCTATGTGTTGTGACAGAAGAGATGAACGACAGAGACTGACTCATGCAGGGCGGTGTCTCAGACAGGTTCAGCCTGAGATTACCTTTAATCTGAGGATCAGGAAACCAAACCATACAGTTTTAGTAGAGAGGGAACAGAAAGTAGTTGACTAAATGTGATTTCTACACAGTAACATCCGGAGTGTTCATTTAATGTTGAAAGTGTAAAAACAGACCCTTTACAGACCTATTTTTACATTTTACACTCTCAAATGGACCACTAAATAGTAAAGTATTAAACTTTTAAAGCTGAATGAACATTCAGAAAGTGTAAAAAAAAATGTCAATACACTTTCAGAGTTTTCATTTAACTCTGAAAATTAACTCTAAGGCAGGACAATACAATAGATCATTTTAAACTCTGGAAATTCAAATATGTGGAATAAAGTGTTCCTGTGTTGTAATTTGGCATTCCCATAAACAATAAACAATATACATTTTGGAAATCGCCCCCACATTTCCCATACTCAAGGCGGTGATGTCAAGAGTGGAAGAAGGTCCACCCTGGTAAACTCACCCAAGCTCCGTATAAACAAGTACAACGATAGGCTACTTACTGTATATCATCAATATACATTTAACAGTAGAAAGGGTTCCAAAGCATTCCAAATAGACCAATAGGCCAATAATGTACCACGCACAGCCAATACAGTATGTACAACTCCCAACTTACTCCACTGCTGATGTCACGATTCTTAAATTCCATTCTGCTACATGTACAGCCACCTTTTCAGAACTTTTCAAAACACAAGTTATTTCCATATAATCATATAAAAAGACACAATATTGTTGTCCAGATATGTCGTAGTAGTAAATATCTGAAGTTGATCCGTATCTGTTGCCCCTCCTTTAAATGAACACATTGGATTTTACAGTGTATAATTTAAATAATGTCACTCATTTTGTCGGCCTATGTGTATATGTGAACGTGTACCATGTCTAACACGTCAGTACAGTGTGTTTGTATAGTGTGTGCACGCTTGAAACTGTGCTTGAAAGTACATGCAATAGATTGCACACAAAATCTTTTCATTTCAAGGCCCCCCAAAATGGATTATGTATTTGGCCGCAGACCACCACCTGAGAAGAACTCAAGTCTTAGACATTCAATACTTAAGAATAAAACAATAACAGTGTTAATACCCACAACAACAACAATAACAGAAAATAAAAAAGGATTAAAGGTAGGGTAAGTGATTTACTTTGGTTAAAATAAGTGTTAAATAGCTCTATACTCTAATAGTACTCATTGCTATAGAGTGTTTGTTCCGTAAAAGGAGTCTCCCATGTCTCTCTAGCTCTTTATTAAACAGAAAATGCATTTTCAGTGCTCTCTCCTGATTGGCTTAAATTGTGTCACCTACCCGAAAATGTACTATATTCTGTTTACTAAAGAGCTGGAGAGACCCCTGTGACCGAACAAACACTCTGTAGCAATGATTACTGTCAGAATATAGTACTTTAACCTTTTTAAACAACAAAAAAAATGTTTACCAAAAAATATCACTTACCCTACCTGAAGAGGCGATACCGGGCGCTAACCTTGATGGATCCATCAAGGTTAGCGCCCGGAATCGCTACTGTTAAGGAAACCTATTGTTAAAGTGTCAGCTAATTGAAGACATTCAGTTCTCAATACACTCCCCCCCCCCTTTGGAGTTGCCCAATAGACTTCCCCAGGAGACAAAACAAAACATGCTATATAGTGTACACAGAGCAGTGGGCTGAAAAGATCTGAACATATTTTATGGCAGAGACCCCTAGAAGAGAAGATTTGATTGTGTTAAACAAAATTCTAAATGACTCCAAATCTTTCATATTCTTTTCAAAAAAATTCACAATGTTGTCACGATGTGACGTGTTGTGATCTTGTAGATCTGCTATTTTTGAATAGCTGAAGTATAATACAGGGTTATAGTGGTTAAACAAATGTTGATGCTATAGTAACTAATTTAGCTGGGGACCGCCTGGAACCCCTTGGGGGTCCCCGGACCCCACTTTGTGAACCACTGGTATACTCTATACAATACAGTATTGTGTGTCAGTGTGCATGTGTTTGTGTATGAGTGGGATGTGTATGCGGGATGTAGTTTGTTAGTTTTTTGTGTGCATGCGTGTTGTATACTTATAAGTTGGTGCTTGCATGCCTGGTACACCAAAGCTCAATTTAAGGCTTGTCCTTGAAACACCCCTTTCTTCCTGTCCACATGTCACACCCATACTTGGCGAGGTAAAACAACAGAAGACAGAGGAGAGCAAACACAGAGGAAGTTGCTGCGTAGCTTTGTAGGGAGAAGGGAACAGGGAGTGGCACACACACACACAAACACATGCATGTGTGCGCACACATTCACACACGTTATGCTATCATGAGTCAAGAGCATTCTGATTTTCGCTTCCTCTCAAAAAACAGGGCGCAGCCCCAAAAAGACTGTAGTGTGTATCTTTCTCTCACTTGATCTCTGACTATCTCTATCTTGCTCTCTCTCTGGGTGTATGCGAACGGTGCATGTGCACGCGTGTGTGCACATGCATGTGTGGGCACATTCATGCCGAGATCAAAGTAAAATAAACACAGCACCGCAGTTGTATGCCTCCGCCAGACAGTTGCCATGTACATCCGTGTCTGTCCAGACCCATATAGTACAGTATGTAGTGAATGAAGACTGAGGGATTTGTGTGAAGTCACAGTGACCTTGACCCTTGACCACCTACTTCCAAACGGTTCATCATTGTGTCCAAGTGGGCATTTGTGCCAAATATCATGAACTTCCTTTAAGTAATTCCTGAGATATCGCGTTCACAATGTTGGGACAGACATGAGGTCAGATTGTCCTTGACCTTTGACCCCCTACTTCTAACCAGTTCACTTGAGTCCAAGCGGAAGTTTTGTGCCAAATCCTATATTAAAATCAGCTAATGGGAGGTGGGTGGGCCGGTGGGTGGCCACGGCCATGTCACTCTGACTCAGACATAACCATAAACCAACTCCATAACCATAACCATAAACAAACCCTTATACACTCATATATAGGCATGTCACTATGACATATATGGAGATGCGGTTGTCCAGAGCCACAGATCTGACCGCTATGCCCATATATGGTGATGTGCACCAACCGACTTCAAACTCGGCGCACGCATCGGTAAGGGCCCGCCGTTGAGTCGTTCGGGTATGCAGTTTTCCAGAACCTCCGATCTGACCGATATGTCCATACGTACAGTATAGGCATATATAGATATCCAGTTGTCCAGAACCGCAAATCCAACCGATATTGCCCATATATGGGCATGCCAATATATGGGCATATACTGATGACATCAAGGATCTCCATAAGAACTGACAGATACAGAGATCCCCATAAATGGGCACAAAAGGGACACAGACAGGGTACTCTGACAAAGCCCTGACACTATGACATATTGGTCAGATCGGTGGTGCGACGTAGGTGCGAGGGCTGCATAGCAGCTCGAACCTCTGGTGTCTTGAAATTCCCTCAAGACCTTCCTGAGATATCGCGGTTCACAAGAATGCCATGACATCACAGTGACCTTGTTGACCTATGACTTTTGATCACATATATTTCTAATCAGTTCATGGAGTCCAAGTGGACATTTGTGCCAAATGTCATGAAATTACCTCAAGGCGTCCCTGAGATATCACATTCACAAGGTTAGGTACGTACATATTATGTATGTACGGACATGCAGACAGATACAGACATACATATGGCGGGTGTGGATGTACGGACGATCAACCCGAAAACATAATGACTCCAGCCACGGATGCCTGCCGGCGGAAGCATAAAAAGCAATCCCAACCAATCCGAAAGATAAGTGGGAATCCTAAATGCACATGTATGAAGCAGGGAGTTACAGTACATCACACCATAGCAACACACCTACAAAGGTAACGATGAAAGACAGAATGGTTCTCAAACCGACATTACCATTTCAATTCCTTTCCAAAGTAACCTGTCTGTTATCTGCAAACATGATGTGTAGTCTGATCTGATCTGATCAGATCTGTGTTCACCCCTCTGGCCTGACACAGGTGTTTTGCTACCATACCTGTTTACTGACTTGCAGGCTTATTTGATTTTTTGCCAGTTAGGTGTGGCTGTTTTTACCTTTAAAGATAAGTGCCTTTTTCATTCCCTTATAGATAACCTGTGCATACACTATGATGCTACTGTACATGCAACTGTTATGATATGATGTGGACCTGTGCATACACTATGAATACACTATGAAGCTACTATACATGCAACTGATGTGACATGTGGACCTAGTGTGCATAATGTCCATACACTATGAAGCTACTAGAAATGCAACTGTTATGACATGAGGACATGTGGGCATGCCATGCCGCGCATACACTATGGAACGCCATTGGGTGAACGCCAGGACAAACTTGGCGTTTAGCCATGTGAAATATGTGTTGTTGTTTTTTTTAACCTTTCCATTTTGCACAAACTGGTCTTTGAAACAGTGCCTTAAGAACATTGTACCTGCTGCTACTTTTTTTGTTGTTGTTATGCACACAACACCTGCATATTATGCAAATGTTTCTAAAATAAAATGTACACACCTACATAACGATGTTAATGTTCTAAACATCATGTAAATACCTGCTATCACATACCTTATCTGTATACACGTATGTATACATCTTTATTTGTTTTATTTAACCTGTTTATATTTCTTTCCCTTCTGCTCTCACTCTACCTCTATGCTCTCTCTTCTCACAGAATTCTACAAAATGGAGCATGCACAAAAAAACTAATAATTTCACTTCATTCACTTCTTTACACCTGACAAAGAAAGGAGGATTCTGATGAAGCAATTATACATGCAACTGTTATGACATGTGGACCATATTGTGCATACATTATGAAGTTACTATACATGCAACTGTTATGACATGTGGACCTGTGCACTATGAAGCTACCTGCAACAGTTATGACTGGAGTCACTGGACCTGTGCATACTCTATGATGCTAATACATGTAACGGTTTACAGTATGACGTGGACATGTTCATACACAATGATGCTACTTGTTATGACATGTGGACCTGTGCATGGTGCCATTTCATTCAATACGTTGTTACATATATAATGTAACAATGTAACAATGCAGAATGTCATTTGCCTCAGTTTTATCCCACCCCAGTAACACAGCACAACTCTGCCTTGCCTTCACAAAGTGTGCGTATCTCATATGCTTTGTGCAACTATGTGGAAAGTCACTGTTGTTGAAAACGAGGATATGTGGGAATGGGCGTGTTTCCTGCTCTGTTCTAGGTGTGTCATACAGTGTGAACCAGTGCAAATAGCTTGGCTTAATTTCACAGTGAGTCACAGTCCATGACTACAATACAAACAGTGCGGCTCGGACTGCAGAGGAGAGGAAAATTGGAGGATTAGAAGGGCCTGGACGGTTGTATATGCCTGGTGGGTGTGTGCTTGAGTGACTGTGTATGCACGCGCGTACATGCATGTGTGCACGCGTGTATGTGTGTGTGTGTGTGTGTGTGTGTGTGTGTGTGTGTGTGTGTGTGTGTGTGTGTGTGTGTGTGTGTGTGTGTGTGTGTGTGTGTGTGTGTGTGTGTGTGTGTGTGTGTGTGTGTGTGATTAATCACTCCCGCATGATAAGGGTAGTCACATGGCACTGGTCAGAATAATACTGTACTGTAGATTGTGATCACATTATAAGAATATTGACACCACACACACCTGGATTCACTTGGTCATTTAAATATTATCATTTACATGGAACATTGCTTTGGCTCTGCCCAAAGGCACGAGTGCCAGATGGGAGGGAGTCACATTTTTAGGAGCATTCAATTGTGCAACACAAGTTTAATAAAACACAGAATAAGAGCCGAACAGATTTCTATGGCATTTCTGACCTATGTCATCATCATTCACAAGATTATATAAAGCTGATGGTTAGAATCTGATTATTGCAGACATTTCTCAATTCAACTTGTAAAATGTCATGTTTTGCAACATTCTTTCCACTATTCTAACAATACCAGCAGTGTTTTTGGCAAATGTCCGGACTCTGTGAGTCATCAACATCATTTACTAGATCATGAGATGTAACGAATGGGTTTCAAAAGTCCCTTCATCCGTTCAAGCTTGGTATAAAAAAAACTATAACAAAACAAAGAACAAAAGTCTGTTACATTAACTAAAATAACATTTTCTAAGTATTAGATTTAAAATTGGTAGTACAGTATGTTCAATAATATTAAATGGTGTGTTTTGCTTCAATAAAATCAATTATTTTGTCACATTTTGACCCTCTGCAAATACATGCTCCTTTAGGAATGAACCTCAATTGGTGATTTCTCTTTTTCTTTTTTTTTACTTTCAGCCTCAGAAGAATTTCACAGGGCACTAAGAAAAAGCACAATTCTGCAATATTCATACGGCCACAGGATTTTTCACAAACATCTTGCCATCAATGCAACTGATCTAACTTGCTGGTTTTGTGGTTGCCTGCAAAGAAATGTTTTTTCTTTGAGTCCGGCTCGTGTCTGGAGTAAGCCATTTTAAATATTGTTTACAAGAGGCTTTATTGCAAATCATATATTGCATATCAATTAGGTTGATAGATCATTTAACTGTTGAATTGTAACAATAGCAAATACTGCCAGGATTGTATCCAGGTTGTCATCACCCTATGTGTAAGACTTTCAGATATTCCATTATGGCTACACCCTCTGCTCTCCATATAATTATGGCCACCTTTGTTGAGGATGAGTCAAAAGTGCCATAAGAAGTAAGTTATTCGATGTTCAAAATGAAGTCATAGTTCTTAGAGGTTTATTGCTGGCCTGGCAACATTAATTGTACATAAATACGTTCTCACAATAATTATGGAGATGCTGTTTCAAAGCTTTACTTCCATGCAAAATCTCTAAATAACCTCTTCAGAATTATTCTGATTGTGCTATTCGTTATCTGGGTGTAGTATGTGCTACGTAACTATGAGAGACTGGACAACACAATGACTAATCTCCCTGTTTCAACCAGGTCAACCTAAAAAGAAATAGATGTTGTTTCAATGTGAGAATTTCATTATTTAAAGAAAACTAATGTTTTACAAGTGAACACACAGATACATATCCATAAATGTCATTAAAGTAAGTAAAATAAAAATGTTCAAACTTGTTTTTGTTTGCATTGTATGTATTATGTTGTGTTTACAATGCTGATGTAATTTAAATTCAGCATCAATGTGGTCGTTTAAAACACAAGCCAATCTAAACTAGTCTAGCCTATTTGGCAATAATTAAACTATTGTGAATCATATACCCTTAACTTCAGTGACAAATTAACAAATAATCGCTCTTGATTCTTGATACTCTTTAGATCAAAAGGTCGGCCAATCGATTTTACAACATAGGATGGGTTGTAATTACCATTTCATTTTGATTTATATGTTTGGTATACATCATTGTTTGAATAAAAACAATGATGTAGCCCAAACATAGCCATTTTATGGATCTTTGACAATCTCAGAGTTGCATGATTCATGAGTACCTTGACTGTTCTGGACAAGCAATGTATGTCCGTACTGTTCTGGCAAGCAATGACAAATTGAGGGAGTTGTATCTCTTTGTAACCCAATAAGTACTTTTCATTAGATTAGCTTCATCTTCACTTGCCAAGGTTGCTCGGCTAAACAGCCTATCCTGCATGACAATGCAGTAGTGATAACATTCCCACTCACGTTGTCAACAAGTAACTGATGATGTTGTTTATTTTACGTAAAATCATTTATATAATTAAAACAACTGTTGCATGTAATGTCCCTATAGCTTTTGACAATGCCAGCGTTAATCTAAAGCAGTGGTTCTCAACCTTTTCTCGATCAGGACCCTTTTGAAAACCTATAAAGCGTTCGCAGCCCATCCATCTGACCGCCTAACATGGCAGCCTTTTCGGCTGTCTTGTTAAGAGGTTGCATGTATTTTCGCCGCATGTATTTTCAGAGCATGTTTATTTTAATGATCAATCAATCGATTGTGTTCCCGGCTTGGATCAATGGAACTAATGTTGTATACTTTAAGTTCAAATGTATCTGTATCACAATGAAAACTATTTTTGGGGATTTCTTTTTTTACTTAAAAAAAAAAGAAAAAGTTATATTATTATTAAAATCTTTGTGTTTTGCCAATTATTTGAGGGCCAAAATACCCTCACGACCCACCAGCCCACAGGTTGAGAATCACTGATCTAAATCTGAGCTGCGTCAGTGTGCCAGTAGTAACAGGCCATGAGGAGAAACCTTTCACAACAACATGGACCCGGATCAGTAGACTCTACTGAAACAACAATTAATCTGTAGGGTATGAGACAATAAAACTAAGAAATCACAGTCAAGGACAGCACACAGTGTTCAGGATATAGTATCTTACAACACTAAAGTTATCAGGCCTGAAATATGCTATCACCATGGTAACTCATCATTTGTTAATCTTCTTGGAATTCCCCAAAACACACGCATGCGTACACGCGTGTACACACACACACACACACACACACACACACACACACACACACACACACACACACACACACACACACACACACACACACACACACACACACACACACACACACACACACACACACACACACACACACACACACACACACACAATATGTGTAAGTGAATCATATCATGATTCAGAAGGGCAGGCAGTGCCTCTGGTAGAGCAAAGAATTCAAGGGAAAAAAGGGGAATGAGAGACAGATTGAATTGTGGTTTCCAGTGCGAGTTGTGAGTCACGAACACGAGGGAGGGACAGAGAGAGAGAGAGAGAGAAAAAAAAAACTATTCTGGGATGGCTGCCATAGCAACATAATAAGCAAGGGGGGCAGGTTATTGCAGGGATGTTTCCATAGCGATGCCCCGTATGTGTATGGATAAATATCACGTGTCACAAAACAGTTTGTAAAGTAGCAACAAAGCATAATAAAATAGCTTTTACAGATTTTTTTTTTAAGACTTCATTTTAAAGCCTGTAAAAGTTTTTTTTTCTTTTTTTAGATAATGAACAAACGCGTTGAGACTTTGCACATCAAAGTCATTTGAATACAGGTAACACATTTGACTTGTTTGGTCTTGTCGATCACCCTATGCAGTCAACAG
The DNA here is from genome assembly GCF_963280865.1 of Gymnoscopelus braueri. Lineage (NCBI taxonomy): Eukaryota > Metazoa > Chordata > Actinopteri > Myctophiformes > Myctophidae > Gymnoscopelus > Gymnoscopelus braueri. Next base: position 22,195,825 of record NC_137622.1, read on the forward strand.
CTACTGGAGTAACTGAGTGAACTCATAATGCAATAGATGCCCCACCTAGAATTTCAATATCCCAACGTTGTTTGTTTAAATTTTAATTTTCCTTTGTGGCCGCTTAGAAAGCATCTGCGTGGTGCTACTCATGCTTGGATATGTGGTTAGCCTTCTATCGCACACTGAGTGATCAATGTCAATGTCATCAATACCTTAATGACGAATTGACAGTAGGGTGCAGTACATCCCTGAGTGAGTACAGATACAGAAGAGAGATAAGGAATTTTGCAACAATGTCTCCTCCCTCTTCTTCCCCACCTCTCATCTGTTCTGTTTCAACACAAGCAGCTACCTTCCTGAGCTTCACATTCCAATCATACTGTTAATGTTCCAACAGTCAAACCCTTTCTCCTCGTGGAATGGAAACCTCTAGCAAGTCAATACATGAAACAGCAATCAATTCCTCCCAAATTTGTGGCAGCGGTCATTTCCTGTTGAGAAAGCTCAACCAGGTTAAACTGCCTTCAGGTTACAACGAGTAGCGCATTTTCCGTGTTGAAATGATGCCACCCAGAGTTTAAACAACCTGGTTAACTCGTAATTGCAGTCACTGCACTAGAGACTCTGTGGGAAGTAATTGGTAACAACCTGGGGCCAGCTGGCAAACAGTGATGCTCATTACCCATCCACACAATAAAATAATAATTGCAACATAATTGTTGGTATGTATGTGTGTGTGTGTGTGTGTGTGTGTGTGTGTGTGTGTGTGTGTGTGTGTGTGTGTGTGTGTGTGTGTGTGTGTGTGTGTGTGTGTGCGCGCATATATATATATATATATATATATACACACACACATACATACATACATACATAAGCACAATAGTTATAATTGTATTATGTAAATTACTTTTGAGATAAGTTTATCTGTGGATTTCCCTTCACAGTGATCCAATTTTTCCCGACCTTGGAAGTCATGGTATTGTGTATTGTACTTTTGCTGTTTGACAACATCAGCTCCAAGGCCCCACCTCCAAACTCTGGTAATATGAGACAAGAGCAACTATGGGGTCTCATGTCCAAAAGTGCAGGGGCTGTCTGTTTTCCCTCTCACGTACCTCTCCTCTCCCTTTAACACTCTTCTCTCTTCTCTCTCCCTTGCAATGTCTGTTGCAAGGCAACATAAACTAAGCAAGCAATAACTAATAAATAAGCACTGAACTAAACAAGGACCCTCTCCGCTAACGTAAAAGGAGGTTATTTGCGGGCATTGTTACATGGCCGTCTGCCTGGTAACTGGTCCATGTCATCTTGTCTTCCCCTGCCCTCTTCAGCTATTTCCCTTCAGCAAGCTCACCTCTGACCTCCCTCATTCCATTCTAGTGCTGAATTACTACGCTTCGTTTTTAGTGCAATGGCAAAATGCGCAGGACACACCCTTTTAAGAGCACAGAGGGGGTGAAACACCACACACCCAGGAAAAGATAGCAAGAGTTACGACCCAAAGGTTGCATTCCTGCCTAATGGACTCAGATGTACTTGGACTCGAGATATATATACATATGCATTCCCTACAGTTGTAAAGAACAGCCCCTTTTGTAAGTGTTCATACTTGATGCTTTTAATATCATTACTTTCTTTCCCCTCAGCTCTTAGTTGTTTCGCTGCTCTCTTAGTGAGAATGCAGGTTTTCCTTTCAACCATCACAGGCTATCGTTAAAAGACAAATGGGGACGTTTTGAGGTTGAGCTTGAAGTCGCCTTTAAGTGCTGACTAAGGATCAGCCTCCCCGCCTCCATTCCTAACCCTCAAAATGAGTGTGTGTACAGTATCTGCGTGTGTTTAGTGGAATTCTCTCCAGGCCAGCATCTAGGGGGGATTCCACATAGCTCCAAGAGGTCTGTGTCTGTGTCTTTGTGGTGACACCAGTGTTGTGTCTGTCAGAAACATCCCTCTAAAGTAATTAACAACATTGACACAGTCTTGTGCTGGCCATTAAATTCGGGCCTCCTGAGTCATAAACATGTCAAGCAAAGGAAAATTGGCTATTTAAGGACTTAGCAGCCACAACTCCGTCCTAAAGCAACCTACTGTGTAACTAATTGGTTGTATTAATGTATGTCAAAACAAAATGGAGGAACTCCTGTAATTTTGAGATGGATCAATATGGTCAATGCCCTGCACTCCAAGTGTTAGTTCATCTCCCCATTCCAAACACTCCACCATCTCACTCTTTTCCAGATGTGTGGCTCGTAGGCTACCAGATGCTCTACACATGCATACCATGCTTAAAGCTTCCACAGGGGGGTTGACAGTCACACAGGGACATTATAGTTTAGTCAAACAATACAGCCTATCTCTGTGTGGCTCTCTCGCCAGCGTTGAGCACTGCAACTGCTTTTGAGTAAAATTCCCCCATTGCACATGAACAAAAAAAATGTCCAGGGAGCGACAGAGAGAGAGCAAGAGGAAGGAAAAGGAAATTATGTGTGTGTGTGTGTGTGTGTGTGTGTGTGTGTGTGTGTGTGTGTGGCCAAGAAAGAAATAAAGAGCAGGGGAGGACTGGGAGAGAGTGCATGTTGCTGTTGGCATGGGACTGTGTATTGTTCTTGTGGCTAGCATCGGTTTGAGCTTTTAACTCTGAAGTTACTTAAACTTCAGGAACAGAGGATAGTTATGAATTTGCTATGGGTGTTGGAAAACTGTGGCAAGGTTCCAGCCAATTGAGCCAAATATGTGCATGTGTGTGTGTCTCTCTGTGTGTACGCATGTGTGTGTTCTAGTGGCTATTATCCTCACAGTAATTTCACCTAACCGGCTGACAGCAACATGAAGATAATGTGATAACACCACCCCTGCAATTGAAGGGTTAGCCATCAGCACTGTTATAATTGCTGCGATGATGTGGGTAAAGTCACTTGGTCAAGTTTACAGACCTCTTCCACCATGGTCCACAGGATGGGTGAGTCATGTATTCAAGGACTTGGGCACTTCACTGTTGTGGGAACATTTCCATTTTCTGATTTCCATGAGACCACAGAACAAACTAAAATGGCCGCTTTGTTTCAACAAGACTATCCGTGTGCCGTGACTATCATGAATCACATGCAGTCTACAGTCGCTGGAAATATCTGATGAGCTCTTGGATCGAATTCCTTACGTACTTTGTGCAATTTCTCTCCCTTTTTCTCAGCATGTGTCCAAGAGCTCAAAGACCCCCCCACTGACATCTGAACTTTAATCCCTGACTATACTCAAGAGTTCAAATAAACATGAACAATCATCCTATCTTCAATCATCTGATCTTTTCATTAACTGCTTAGTATTTACTGAACATTCTGAGACAGCAATTAAAAAACGATTGAATTAATCTGCAATAATAGCGTGGTCAATGTGCACTGTTTGCAAAGCAGTCTCACATACACACGGCAGACAAAGAAACTCTGGGTAGAGGGCAGAGAGCAGAGCAGGACAACCCTGGCATGATAAGGTGTGTGAGAAAGTAGACAGTGAACATGTGGTCAGTCACAAACAATATGATCAAAACAGTGACACCATCTTTGATGAATGGGTGTGTTCATTTTGAAATCTTGTAGTCTGACTTAAAATGTATTCATAGAGTCAAGAGTCATAAGGCCTCAGTGTAATTTCCCCCACAATAAGGAAATCATCAAGACTTCTGGCCTTCTAACAAGGCATTCACTTTTAAACACCAAAGGAGTCCTTGATACGAGTTCAACCCAATTTATTCTTTCTATGACTGTAATCCTAATTTATACTTAATACGACCGTGCTGCTAAATTAGGCAGTGGATTAGACACAGCAGACCCCATTATTCAAACTATACACTGTCTAAGTTGTTGAGATCTAACCTTTGTAGATGTATCATAGACCTTTAAAAGGCTGATAAACTACTGGGTTTCCGAGTTTGTACAGCACTGGGTGTGCTCCAACCACATAAAAGATTTGATCTGTCCAAAGGGCCTGTTGGATCATGATGCAATCATTTATCCTCTAATCTTTTGTTGGCTGAAAGGTATTCACATCCCTTTGTTCACTTAAACACATTCAGTTGCACGCTAAAGTGACGAATGTGAAAGCTAAGGCAGTTTTTCTTGTCTAAAACATTATCTGACAATACTCATCATGCTCTTTCATTGTCCGTTTGTCAGATCTGATAGCCAGATATGTATATTAGCATCGTCGCAAATATAAAATTTTAGAAATGTACATTTTATAAACTTGTTTCCAATCGCGGTGGGTACAGAAGTCGAAACCAGACCATTTGCTAAAACTTTTCTTCCACATACAGCAAGTCACATGGAACAAAAACTCAGAATTAAAGCTTAAGGTAAAACTAAAGCTAGTCCTGGCAGCAGTTGGGCAAATGTATTAACCCCTCCGGATAAGAGCATATGCCTACATTTTAAATAATTTAAAAACATGCTAGTAAAGCTGCACACACACACAATGCTGAACAGTTGTTTTACCATCATAAGCTGCTCTGTACCCTGAGCTGAGTGTATGACTTCACAAGTGTTAGTATGCCCTCTAGTGGTAAAAAGAACATCCGTTTAAAACCACCCATCTGCATGCAAACACTGTAGCTGCCATTTTGTTGACTAAATCATCAAGCGATTTCCAGACAACACTATCCTTTTCATTTATTTTGATATCCCAAATTGAAGTAGTATGTGTTGCATTATAAAAAACAATATGGGAAGGGGCCAAGTTCCAACGGTTTCTCCCAAGGAAAATAAGGTTGAGTCACAAGCTTTGAGTTTATCTTTTATTGTTCACTGCATTAGGCCATTATATACTCAACCATTTATGAAATGTCAGTTCTGTCCCGTCTTTTTCTGGGTTGAAATCCATGGTTGTGTAAGGATCATGGATTTTTAGAATTCGGGTATGGAGATCGGCTATATAACTCAAGGCAAAAACTCAGGCACAAAAGCCAAATCTAGATACTTAACACATACGGAACTTATGCATTATAGACCTTATATTCCTACACCAAACAAATCAATCCCGAAAATGACATTGTGGAAAATGCTTTATTATTGAACTGAAAAACAAGGGGCGACGGAGATAAATCCACTGCTGACTTGATAGTGCTGTTGTTCCAAGTCATTCTTTCAGTTTTAATAGTACTGATGGCAGGAAGTCTGCACGTTTTTTTTATTTGTCAGAGTTGACGAATAGCAGAAGCGCAGAGTGCTGTCGTTGACTGACTGTCCACTTGTCCATCACTTGAAGACCTTGCCCTGGCTCATGGGCTTGCCCACGTGCTTGAACTCTCCCTCCCAGGCAAAGTACTCCTTCACCATGGTCTTGCATTCTTCAGTGTCTGGATCCAATTTGCGCCAATCGTATGACTCATAATCGATTTGCCAGTCCTGAGACAGCTGCAGAAAGAACAAAGAATTTGTTGGTTCGATTGTGAACGGACACTGGGTTACATAAATTAAGGTCACTCATCGCTGTGGAAAGTCTTTCATCTAGTGGGGAGTGTAACTTTAGATCAATGACCAACTACCTAAAAACACTTGCACACACTGAAACCCAATTTATATTCTGTGGTATGACAATGCATGTCGCTTGCAGAAAATAATTGATTTTTAGGTAAATCTATTTGGAAAGTGACGTCAGGGTACTCCATATATGATGATTTATCGATATGCGCTGACCAGACCAACTTCCCACTCTGCACATCAATCCTGCAGGTTCTCGACGACACGCAAGAGAGTTTGAAGTCGATCGGTCAGGCGGTTCTTGAGATAGGCACACCCAGAGATTGTGTGAAATTAAAGAATGCTGGAGAAATTAAAAACAGTCGAAGGCATTTTGTTCTTACATGATACCTCCAGGTATAGCTTCCCCATCTTTATGGATGAGCGCTGTTAGGTTGCGAGTGATCTTCAATCTGATTCATCACACCCGTTTGTTTTTTAAATCAATACAATTTGTTCTGCACCGATGCGAAACTTTTTTAAGTAGCCAGACTGTAATTTTCTTCCTACCCAACATGGGAGCATGGGTTAGGCGCAGAGAGCATGGCATAACAGGGCACAGGGAGGGGGTCTCAGGTGATGCCTAGTGTCTCTTAATCACATGAACCCTAGCGTCACGATTCTGGGCATGTCATGATAGGTGAACATTCAGCGAAAATAGAACATTTGGAAAATAGCAGGTCTACAATCTCACAACGCACCGTATTGTGCGTTTGTAGATTGGCTATTTTCACCATTTGAAATACAAATTATATAGGGTTTACGTGGTTAAGAAAAGGCGCTGAATAGGCTATACATAAAGGACACCAAAATACATTTCCAGTCACTTGTACTTGTTTGCGCGTGATTACGTGCACACCACCAGCAGAGGGGCAGCAAGGAAATCACATATTTGCATGTAGAGAAGAGAACCCATGTTAAGCCAGCAATGGAAGATGTTAAAACCCAGCTTAACTTTGGGTGTAATAATTTGTAAGGGGATTTCGTGTAACATGTTCTTCGTTTCCAGATACTTACAGTGAAAGCCAGGTCCTGGCCTCTGAAGATCCAGATTCCAGAGATGGTGCTGGCATTGTTGCCACCAAACAGAAGAACGCTGGCGAAGCCATTCTTTCGGAGCTTGTCCAGACGCTGGAACATACCTGGGAAGAGTAAAGTTAAGTGGTAAATAAGTAGCCATATGGGAGCCTATCTCCTGTTTCTGTAGCGAGAGGAGGCCAAGCACAGGGACTTACTCCAAACACCGAAACCCTGGGTGCCAAGCAGGGAGGCATTAGGTTCCATTTTCTTTAATAGTCTTTGGTATGAGCTGGGCCGGTACCATGGAAGAGAATAAAAAAGCTTTAAAACTTAACCTTCATTGATAGTTTGATTGGATGTGTTAAACTTCTTAAACAGTCGAGTACATCCTTAAAGCCTCACAATGTAAAAGAAATGTAATTAATAAAATGTGATTTTGTCAGTATTTGTGGGTAGGTTAATACAATATAACTTATACAATTAGGGTGGTTGCATTTTGTCTCCCTGCTCTTGTCTCACCTAGACACAGGATCTGACTAGAATTTTGACCAGATGGTCAAGATTCAATTTATCCCCCGAGCAAGCAGGCCGGATCTACAGTATTGGCTCAATATTGAAGATTTCAGCACTTGAGCAGGAAACCGGGTTCAAATCCGGGGTAGAAGAGGAAAGTTGCATAGTGCTGCTTTAACTTATAACATCTGTCCATTTCTAACTTTGTTCAAGTTAAGGAACTTCTCTCTACTGCCATGATTTTTGAGAGAGCATCCAAGCTTCTCCATGGGACTGCTTTGACAAGTTAGTAGAGTAATTATTCATAGTGATAGCACTTGGAATGTATACGTTTGCAGGACAGTACCCATGATGCACTGTGCAACCAGCTTGACATAATTTAGAAATGGTTACGTTGTTGCATCGGTTTGGTGTGGTTAAGTTTAGGATGAGGGTTAGGTGTCGGGCTGGCTTCGTCCATTCATCATACAAATGCCTGCTGGGCATCAATCCTAACAGATCTGCTTAATGCCTAGCTATTCATCCATTGTTCAACTGCATTGTTCTCCCAAGAAAACAATATTGAGATTATCAGCTCAAGTCACAGAAGTCATTAGCTATACTTTTATTTGAGCCAAGTAAAACTCTTGCATACCGACAGATTTATTTTGAGAAGGCAGAGCCGAGCTGCTCTGTGCTTCTGTGTTCCATTTCCTGTGTAATATTTCAGTAAATTAGTTTTGAAACCGTTTTTAACATTCACAAACTATATGTAGCCTATTGAGATGTTATTATGACAACACTGAAAACCTGAATGATGCACTCATTAGGAAGGGAGTAGAGGCAATATGGCCAATGTAATGACAGTATATACACCATGTTACTATATTTACATTGGCTTTCGAAAGATATTTATCAATTGGGCTATGAAGGTGAACAGAAAAAATGGCTAAGGGTGTCACAATATTCGATACGTATCGGAAATGAAATTGACGTTCGATACAGTGTATTACAAGCCGATTCTCGCGTTAATTCATTATGTTATTCCCGTGCATGCGCACATCCGAGGGAAGCCATGAGGCGCTGCTGTTTTTCTGAGCATATTGATGGGGAAGGATGGAGCCGACAGACGAGAGACCGCTGGCAGTGTTGCATTGTAGCGTCCATTACCTTTCATTTCCCCATCTGTCGGGTAAAAAAAAGACAGCCAACAATCCCAACTCCCACATAATTTGACCTGCAGTCCACACTCAAGAAATAACAAGCGCAGTCGGGGTGACATGCAACCCCTTTCAGTGGTGGAGAACGCTGGATTTAAACATTTAATCAGCATTCTAGAACCACGTAACAAAGTGCCAAGCAGATAGCAGATAATTGCACACATGATCAGTCAAAGATACACCTGCTTCTTACAGTAAGTAGTTGTCACTTGTCACAGTGTTGCAGTGTGTTAAATATAAACAATACACAGCCATACAATTAGAATACAACTTTGGTAAACGGACAACTTGTTCAATGTGTCCACAGCATGAACCAGCCTTTTTCCTCACCAAGCAGAGACGACTGGGATTAATATGGACTCACGTCTCTCTACCCCTGTCAGATATAAGACTCAGTGCCATGAAAGGACACCGCCTTGCCCAGTGACGGGGGATGCCATTCGCTTCAATGCCTTTTAGAGTATATAGAAGTGGATATTTGTTGGGTAGCCCCAATTTTCTTATTGACTAGAATGACCGATGTTACAACCCTTCTTAAATGCCACAGTATTTAACATCATCAAATAACAGCTCACATCATGCTCCAGTTTTAATGCTGACAACTTTATCCTATTTTAAAATTGGCTTAAGGGAGGGCCGGCGGGCAAACCATGACTCAGCCATGACCAAGGAGTTCCCAATGCAGCTACGCCCAAATATAGTGTGTTGTCTAACCTCAATGTGTCGTCATGGCATCAGGCGCAAACAAATCAGTCAGCTTCATATATTGGCACAAAAGGGGGCATGCCCATATATGGGCATATACTGATGACATCAGGGATCTCCATATATGGGCATAAAAGGGACAAGGACTGACGGATACAAAGATCTCCAGGTATAGGCATAAAAGGGACAAGGACAGACAGATACAGAGATCTCCATATATGGGCATATCAGTCGGATCTGCGGTGCGACTTAGGTGTGAGGGCCGAACTTCTAGTTTACATACATTTAGCAAGCATCCTATGTCGCGTTTAGGGTTGGGGTACACTACTTATGCAGACTACATATACCCTCTCCCAATCAACAAACAAATACTAGATCCATTAACTGTTATACATTTTCTACTTCAAACTTCAGTGTGTTGCAGATTTCCTATTATTTCATATTTCAGAGACTGTCATACAGATCACCTTCCATTAACTCACTGTGAAAGAGTAAAACGATAAAAAAGCTTTACGTGATGGGTCAGCCCCAAAAAAATATATTGCTGATTGCCAATATATTCGCACTGGACAAGCAATTAATGTGAGAACACGACGGTGCACGACGTTGTCATACGACAAAGTATACATTCGGCTGTAACACGTGCATTGTCGGGTTACTATAGTAACGTGATTGCACGCTGTCAATGAACAGAGATGAGACTACACAACTGCCTTTCTGCTACCATGCAGCCCTCTCACTGACCAAAACTTGCTTAGACAAACCAAGAATTGTAAACATCACTTCCATAGAATATACTTTTCAGGACTAAGCTAAGATCACAGGCTAGGAGATGAATATTGAAGTTGAAGCAGAGTAGCCAACTACCGCAGTTTGCACCAACGATGTGGCAAAACACACCCATCCAACTTTTCTTTTACAGACGGTCGTTTTAAATAAATCGTGCCGCTGTGGGATAATCACCCGCCCGGGCGGTCCTCGGCCTCTACTGTAATAACTAAGAGGGACTCAGGAACGTGCCGGGCAGCAAGCAAACTCACATTTCAAATTGCATCGATTAACTGGTGATCATATAAACATAACTGACACAAGTTTTAATACTCAGACTTGACAGCAAATGTTAAGAATCAAGTGCTGGATCTTGTGAGACCGGGCGGACATGCATTCGTGCATCATTAAGCTTGCAAATGCACAGGGAGGAAGACAAGGATTTGTCCTAACTAAAGCTAGTTTCATTTTCGTTATTACGACTCGTCTTTGAACATTTAAATATATATACAGCTAAAATCAAATGTAGGCTACCGAGTAGCTGATAAATAGACAACTAGGAAAGCATAAGCTACTACCTCTTTTCTCTGCTCCATTCAGTAACAGGGAGGGGACTGTGTTTTATAGCCTAGACTCGTCGGAAATCAGTGCAACAAGTACGTCTATCCGCTCCCCAGCCACCATAATATGCTAATTATGATGGCCATTGTAAGCCATTTGCCTGTGGAACAATCAATCATTTTTGTAGATCAATAGACTAGCCAGCAGGCTGCATTTTTGACAACTGTAGTCAGCTATAGGTGATCTCATCCACTCCACAGTGATTTCTGCACACACCACCCCCACCTTTTGTTTTTGGCGATCTACACTGATTTCATATATGGCCTTTATGGAATCCAATTAAATTTAATCCATGATCCACATTTGATCTTTGTGATCTGGTCAAAACACTATACTGTCTAGTGCCTGCTGTTGGTGTCTCACCTGTGATGAGGTTGCAGCTCATGAAGACCTGGGTGAGCTCTTCTGGGAACTTGTATTCTCCGAACCAGATAGAGTAGCCCTCGCGATCAAAGTGCTCCCAGAAGTAGGGGACGGCTACAGACAGGGTGTCCTCATTGGAGTACGTCCTCTTGAACTCATCCATGATGAATGCGCTGGAATAAGGAAAGGATCTGATGTTAAATGGGTGCAGGACATGAGCAATGTTTTTTATTTAGGCTGTTTTACTGTACTTAAGTGCATTGTTGTGATTTCTTTTTATAAGAGATTTTTTAAACTTGCTTTAGAAAGGTGCTATATGCATTATTAAGATCTGTAATTGGGCAAGTATTATCCAAGACAGTACTTCACACTGATCTTTTGAAATAGAAATCCTACAATTCCTTCTTGCCAGAAAAAGCAAGACTAACAGGGCTGTCTACAAAACTGCAAAGGTTTCACTTTGTATTGCAACTAATCACAATCCTAAGCATAAATGTCAAAAGCAGCAGCATGTTAGGGTAGCATGTTAGGGCAAAATGTTACATTTTAAAAATAATATTGTGAGGAGTTTTCAGTCTTCACGTATGAGAGCTAAAATCCTCTCCTGATCTTTTTTGCAGGGATTCACAGAAATATAAATCATGTGATTGGCTTCAGTACAAATCAAGAACAGGCACAATGTACTTAAATTCCATTTGGAACAACTTGTGATATGAACTTAAGTTCAAATATTGCCCAAATTAATTGTATATTAGGTAGACTATTAACACATCGGGTGCCAAACACGGTCTGAACCGTGTTTGCGCAGAGTAGCGGTCCGGTGCCGAACACGGTCCAGACCGTGAAATATGTCTTTTTGTTTTTTTCGTTTTTCTCCACACGGGCGGGGCTAGAGCAGCTCTGGGAGTACCCATTGTGATCTTGAGAAGGATAGGCCAGATAGATCACCGGAAAAAAAAACATGGCTGCCATCCACTTCCTGTCTATTTCCTTCTTTAAAACACCTATATCTCCGAATCTGTTTCCGGTGGGGAAAACCGGTCATGCGCGATGCGCGATCCCCCCCCATTGTAACTCGCGAGTGAAATGTTATCGTTCCAGGCTGTAGCCAGGGTCATCGCGCAACATGAATGGATGTTTTTTTTTACATGGATTTGCTCCTCGTGGAGTCTAGAGCTTTAAACAGCAAAGCGCAGTCAATGGGGAGAATGCTGGCACCCAACGTAAGTTGTTATGAAAAAATGCTGGCACCTGATGTGTTAAAACTAATAATGCAATTTAAAATTAAGTTCAAATTTTGCCAAAATATTGCATATTAGGTTAACAAATGCAACATACAATAAAATGCAATAAGGTTAACATAAACAAAATGCAGCCATACAATTTGTTCAACTTTGGTAAACAGACATCTCGTTCAATGTGTCCACAGCATGAACCAGCCTTCTTCCTCACCAAGCAGAGACGACTGGGATTAATATGGACTCAAGTCTCTCTACCCCCGTCAGATATAAGACTCAGTGCCATGAAAGGACACCGCCTTGCCCAGTGACGGAGGATGCCGTTTGCTTCGACGCCTTTTACAGTACATGGAAGTGGATATTTATTGGGTAGCCCCAAGACTTTGCTTTCAAATGCCATAACAACATAACATCTTCAGGCATTCAGCAGTCGCTCTTATCATGAGGGAACATAATGCAAGGTCAAACTAACTACGATGAACCTTAGTAAACCAATACTAGGGTAAGTATTCATGAAACTAGTTCCAAGAAAGGAAGTATGTGCTAGATAGAAAGTAACCAAGATGGCAAACTACACTTCAAATCTAGTATCTAAATAACATACATCTATCAACATGTAAACTTAACCATTAACAACATACTTAGAATCTGTTAACAAGTAAACATAACTATCCAAATAAACAAGTGCAGATGTAAAGATGCTAAAGAAGGCTAGGAAATTAGGTGAAGTCTGAAGATGTGAGTTTTGTGGTGACTGCTGCAAAATATGGGGAGGGACTGTGCAGTTCCGACATACGAGATGTCATTCCACAGCTTCGAGTCGGGAGGGAAAAGAGTCTCTTCACAATATGCAAAAATATGGATGGTGAATGCTTGTGATATGTAATGCAAGCTATGCCAAGTGTCTTTTTTTTTTACCTCTTTGGCAGATGTGCGAAAGGGTCCTTTGTTTTGGGCTCAGAGGCCAGAGCTGCTTCACATTCATCCATATCATCATCATCATCAGCAGGGGCAGGCTTCTTCTCTTCTTTTTTCTTCTCCCTCTTCTCCTGGGGTTTGGCGCCATCCTTTCCAGCCTTCTCTTTCTTTGGAGCAGCCTCTTTCTTAGGCTGCATGTCACCAAACTTCTTGGCTGTAGGAGGCAGAATAACGTTTGCTTTAGATTAACCAAGTACAGAGTATCTGGTCAGGGACTTTTGGATTGTGAAATACACAGAAGTGTGAGTCAGCACAAGTAAAGCTAGAACATATTTGCAAACACTTGTCCAAATAGATTCTGACACTTGAAAATAATGCCTTTTATTGTGTAGACCATGAGTTTCCCAAATAACCAGTTATTTTCATCTCAGCCATATTAAATAATTTTCTCAGTCACTGAACCTGCTAAACCGTTTAAAAAAACATCAGAATACGGTATATAAAAAGGTGAATATTAACACTTTATAATTGACAAGGTTGAATAGTAAAGCATTACACTTTACAAATCTGAGGAGTTATCAGTCTTCACGTAGGAGAGCTAAAATCCTGCCCTGAACTTTGCAGGGATTCACAGAAATATTAATCGTGTGATTGGCTTCAGAACAAATCAGGGTTGTTGTTTAGGCCCACTTTTATTTTCAATTTTTACTAATGATATGCCTTGTGTTTTGGATCAAGCAAATATGGTGATGGATGCGGATGATTCGACCATGTTTAGCGCTGCAACAACGAGCAATACACTAAATAAAGTATTGTTAAATGAATTAAAATTGGTGTCAAATTGGGTAAAAGAAAACAAATTTGATCTTTAATGTGTCCAAGACAAAGTGCATTGTCTTGGGCACTAGAAATATGCTGGCTAGGGACTCCCAACTGAGTTTATCTATGGCGGGGACCCCAATACAGCAGGTTAATAAAATAAAGTTACTTGGTCACAATTGATGAGCGCTTAACATGGTAGGATCATATTGATAGTATTGTTGTGAAAATGGGGCAGGGTATTGCAGTTACACGCAGATGTTCTCCCTATATTACACCAATAATTAGAAAGGAGGTAACACAGGCATTAGTCCTTTCACATTTAGAGTACTGTATGGTTGTGTGGTCCTCTGCTGCTAAAATGGATATAAGAAAACTCCAGCTAGCACAAAATAGAGCTGCAAGATTAGCACTGTATTGCTCTTTTAGAACTAATGTTACAAGGATGCACCACAGTTTGGCATGGTTAACTGTTGAGGCTAAGTTAACATCAAGTCTTATAAGATTTTCCAGAAATGCAATTATTGAGGGGAAGCCAGATTTCTTCAGAGATCTATTACTTAATGCAGGTCTAAAACATAGATATCAAACAAGACAGGTAAGCTCAGGGTATTTGGAACTTCCAAAACCAAAGTCAGAAGTACTTAAAAAAACTGTTATTTATAGAGCCACCCAACAATGGAACTCATTATCCGCAAATATTAAACAAATTAAGAGCAAATATATATTCAAAAAATCTATTAAACAGATATTAATGAGAGAGATCACACAATTAGAATGATCAATATGTTTTTGTACATGATGTTTAACCAATGTTCCTGTAGTGTCTATATCATTGGCATTTTAATGTAGCTTAGTTTTGGACTGACGAGTGTCAGTTGTTGTTTGTATGTATATTGTATGTTGTTTTATGTTGTGATGTTTTATGTGGACCCCAGGAAGACTAGCGACCGCGGCAGCGGAAGCTAATGGGGATCCGAATAAAGAAAGAACAGGCAAAATGTACTTAAGTTAATATCACAAGTTGTTCCAAATGGAATTTAAGTTCAAATATTGCCCAAATTGCATATTGGGTAAACTAATAATGCAATATACTATACAATACAGTTACACAATATAACAAATACATAGCCATATAATTTGAATGCTACTTTGTTAAACAGACATCTTGTTCAATGTGTCCACAGCATGAACCAGCCTTATCCTCACCAAGCAGAGACGACTGGGATTAATATGGACTCAAGTCTCTCTACCCCCATCAGATATAAGACTCAGTGCCATGAAAGGACACCGCCTTGCCCAGTGATGGAGGATGCCGTTTGCTTCTATGCCTTTTACAGTACATGGAAGTGGATATTTGTCACAGTCGCTGGTTGCGACTACAATTTCACCTGACATCGTTTTTCGTGTTTAAAAACTCACCGTCAAACTGAGCCATCTTTTCACACATCTTGACCTCCCCAAGGACTGCCTTGAACTGTGGCTGGTTGACGCAAGTGACAAACCAACGTGTCACATTTGGGTATGGCTGACGGAAAGAAGGCTCCAGGACCTGCGTGAGGAAGAGACAGGGACTGGATCAAGGCAATGAAAGCTGAGAGTTGAACAAGATTGGGCATTTCATGGCTTCATACCAATGCCATTTACTTGATAATAGCATTTCTTAAATCTGGCTTCATGCTGCCCTTGAAAAATAGCAAAAATGTACCTTCAACTATTACACAAACATGGGGGAGGATAGATTTGGCTCTGCAGCCTTTGATAAAAATGTGGCAACAATTTCTGTCTTATTGAGATCATCATAAAGCGTTTATAGACGTTCACTAACCTATTATTTTATTTATGCTTCAATTGATTAATATAATATTGCTCATATTCCTTGGAGCATATAAATATGAAAATATAAATGCATCTTTTAAGAGCAGTTCTTTCTTATAGTTTATTTTTTAATACTTAGTAAAAGCAAAAGTCTATAAATAAAATTATAAGTAAAAAAATAGTTTGGGACATTTTGGCATGACTATATCTGTGAAAGTGCATTGATATAACCACACTTAAGAGTTCTGAGTGTATGTTAGTAGACATGCAGCGAGCAATCGGCCGACTATCAAAACTAACAAATCAGGTCATGGTCATAAATTCCAGTTTTATGCCGGTTTTGTGTAAAATTGATACTAGATGGGCGCTGCGCAGCATCAAGTCGTGCACAATGCTGAGTTAATAAACTCTAGCAAGTAGCCTAGTAACAGCCTACAGATGGAGCTGCTTACCATTGCAATGTAAGGATACATTCCATAATCTTGCGTGCAGCATAGCCTACTCAATGCTGTGACTGTCATGCCCTCTTTATGAGCAAAAGTAACGGCAGTAACATTTCACTTTCATGCAGCAATTTGTTGTGGTTATGTAGCAATTTAGCTTAGCCTGGTCGGCTAGAAGTGTCCGTGCCTCGCTGAGAAGCCTAATTAATAAGAGTCATAAATCTTCATAAACGTCAGCAACAGCACTCTCACCAGTGACTAATGTACGCTTCCACATAGACGGTGTCACGCCTAAGCATAGCTGATCTTCAAGCTCACAACAGGTTCATCTGCAACACGTAGACTTGTAAATCAGGCATAATTTATGCCCCATCATACGGTGTGTAAAATAGCAGATTAGGCTGTACTACCAAGCCATGAGTCGTGGCTTTTGACCCATTGTGAGGACATGGACAGCATCTTCAAAATCAGCAGTCTCATTATTGTGATAATTGAAAATGACTTTTTAATGCATCCCATCCATCTCTATTTATCCATTTGTCTGTGTGTGTGGGGGACAAGCAGGTGATTTAGCCTGTTGTGACATACACAACTTCTCCAGGCTAAAAAAAAAAGGCATCGGAGCAACCATAGTATCTAATTATAGTCCTTAGATAGAAAATCTGAGGAATTATCAGTCTTCATGTAGGAGAGCTAAAATCCTGCCCTGAACTTTGCAGGGATTCACAGAAATATAAATCGTGTGATTGGCTTCAGAACAAATCAAGAACAGGCACAATGTACTTAAGTTAATATCACAAGTTGTTCCAAATGGAATTTAAGTTCAAATATTGCCCAAATTGCATACTAGGTAAACTAATAATGCAATATACTATACAATACAGTTACACAATATAACAAATACATAGCCATATAATTTGAATGCTACTTTGTTAAACAGACATCTTGTTCAATGTGTCCACAGCATGAACCAGCCTTATCCTCACCAAGCAGAGACGACTGGGATTAATATGGACTCAAGTCTCTCTACCCCCATCAGATATAAGACTCAGTGCCATGAAAGGACACCGCCTTGCCCAGTGATGGAGGATGCCGTTTGCTTCTATGCCTTTTACAGTACATGGAAGTGGATATTTGTCACAGTCGCTGGTTGAGACTACATTTTCACCTGACATAGTTTTTCGTGTTTAAAAACTCACTGTCAAACTGAGCAGGTGATTTAGCCTGTTGTGACATACACAACTTCTCCAGCCTAAAAAAAAAAGAGGCATCGGAGCAACCATAGTATCTAATTATAGTCCTTAGATAGAAAATCTCAAAAATCTGTATCTGAAAAAAAGAAAACTGAAAAACCAGTACCGGCAGGTCAGACTAATAAAAAACTGGGAATCAGTACGGGCAAGAATATTGCAACCTCTGCATCTCTATGCGTTACTTTTTATGAGTGGCCATGTGCCTACCTGTTTGTAGAGCCAGATCATGGAGCAGGCTACACTGATATCAGCCAGGGTGACCCTCTCACCAACCAGGTAGGTACGAGTGTTCAGGTGATTGTTGAGCACTGCGAAAACCTTTTTCACCTCCTCCTTGGCCTGCTCTGTGGCCTGTAGATACAAGGGAAGAGAGAGAATCACAGGGAATTAGATATATTATTTCACAAACTCTCAATATCTTGCAATCTTATAGCCTGGTATCCAGCCTGCTTCGCTACGTTCGGCGGACTTTTTTTTCTCTCTTCGCTTCTCAGTCTGGAAAGCCTCCTATCTCCAAGGGAGGCGGGACATGCCAAAAGCTTCGAAACCTACCGTGGCTTCTGATTGGTCTGTGGTGCGGGGCGGGACAAAAAAAACAGTGTGATCGTTGTGATTCGTCATTCGTTTGAACAACATCCAATCAGCAACGACGTTGCCCAACGTAACATATGTAGTTCCAGTGTAGTTCTGCAAAACGAGTCAATAGGGTGCTCTCCAGACTGAGAAGCGAAGAGAGAAAAAAAAGTCCGCCGAACGTAGCGAAGCAGGCTGGATCCCAGGCTAGCAATCTTATGCTCTTGATGTCAGGGTGTGCAGCCCTTCCTTGTTTAACCTAACAGCTCACCCAAAATACCCAGTGTTCTGCAGAGATTGCAGACTAGCTAGCACAGAGAAGCTAATTTGATTCAGGCATCTGAAATAGACAACCATGGCAGATTGCAGTGAACCAATTCCAGAGTGTAGACTTGACCCGTACTAACAGTCAGCACAAAATTCCCCAAGAGGAAAATTGACTGTTCCATTTGATACAGATTCAGCTCAACTAGCTATTAGCGACAGTGACTTAGTGTAATAGACTGACAGACAAAACAAGTGTAAAGTGAGACTTGTAAAGGTAATACTAGATTATTGTCCAATAGACCGTATATAACTGTAGTTCTCTTTTCCAGAAGGTGGCATGAACATTTCCTGTTCTGGGTTAAAACAAATATTTATACAATTTTGACAAACTAGATAAAGTAACTGGGAGGTTGGGGTTCAATCATACCAAAGACTATAAAAAAGGTACCCAATAATTCCCTGCTTGACACTCAGCATCAAGGGCTGGATTTGGGGTAAGTCCCCAAGACATACTAGCGTAATGTCCAGGGGGGTGTACCTGTAGATCAAGCTGCCTCAACCTACAGAAACACGACATTGACACCAGTCTTATAATAATGATTATATTTATATAGTTATTCTAAATACTCAAAAGTAGCTTTACAGAAACAAAATAATGGGCCCCATGGCTCTGGAACTAACGGTTCCCAAGGCTACTTATGTCCTTGAAGTCACACGATGTGCCGCATTCTGAGCTTGACCTGCTTTTTTGGGTGAGTGACACAGCACCTCCTTCTCCCTGCGGCATTTCAGCATCTCCATGCAGATTCGGGGTTGTTCAGACAGGACAAACTCCACAACTAAAGCACTGGGCCTGGGTTCATGGCAAAACATATGCTAGCTCTATGCAGTCATGGAGGATGCAGGATTTCAGTAGGTATATGATTAAAGTGAGCCAAGCTGTCACCTCTTCGCTGACCTTTCAGTAACATGGTAAACAAATTGTAACTTTGTGAAATGATACGACTAGAAATGGTCACATAAACGCACGTTTACTTTAACCACGTAAACCCTATATACTTAAGTCAACCAGTGTCCCCCAGGGCTCTATACTAGATCCATAAGTATTTCCCTCTACACCAAATTTCTTGGCTGAAAATAGCCGATCTACAAGCTCTCAATGTTGCGAGGCATAGTAAGCTTGTAGATCGGCTATTTTCGCAGTCACACCCAGAATAGGGACATTAGGATTCATGTGGTTAAATAAGCTTAATTACTATTATTAAGTGTAAAGCATTACACTTTACAAATCTGAGGAGTTATCAGTCTTCACGTAGGAGAGCTAAAATCCTGCCCTGAACTTTGCAGGGATTCACAGAAATATAAATCGTGTGATTGGCTTCAGAACAAATCAAGAACAGGCACAATGTACTCAAGTTAATATCACAAGTTGTTCCAAATGGAATTTAAGTTCAAATATTGCCCAAAATGCATATTGGGTAAACTAATAATGCAATATACTATACAATACAGTTACACAATATAACAAATACATAGCCATATAATTGGAATGCTACTTTGTTAAACAGACATCTTGTTCAATGTGTCCACAGCATGAACCAGCCTTATCCTCACCAAGCAGAGACGACTGGGATTAATATGGACTCAAGTCTCTCTACCCCCATCAGATGTAAGACTCAGTGCCATGAAAGGACACCGCCTTGCCCAGTGATGGAGGATGCCGTTTGCTTCTATGCCTTTTACAGTACATGTAAACCCATTCCCAGCCTTTTCTCATCTCTGAGGAGAAAAGCCTGGTAACGACCTAATGCAGAGTGTGTTTATAGGGCGGGACTTACGTTGCATGTACTTCACCCGGAAGCTGTCTTTTACAACCAATCACAACAGGGTTTTCATGCACGGGGAATGTAAACAGATCTTCAAAGCATCAACATAACTTCCTTGGGTGGTACTTCCGGTTAGACCCTCAATGGCAGATCTCGCCATGGCGTGGGGCTTTGAAACTAATTCTGGACATGATTGTGGTAGTTCATTTTAAAATGGCACTATACCAAAGACTAAAAATGGGACCCAATGCCTCCCTGCTTGGCACTCAGCATCAAGGGTTGGATTGGGGCAAGTCCCTTCAACACACTGGTGTCATGTCCAGGGGGTGTACGAGCTGCCTCACGCTAAGGAAACAGGAGATAGGCTGAGCCTCAGGGCTCGGCAAGGCTTACTGTTAAGTCCATGTACTTGTTGATAAATGCCACAGACACGTCAACTAGCAAAATACTGAGTCGTTCACATCCCTACTTAAAGTACCAACTTTTTCTAAAGAACAATCATAACAGTTCGCAATTCATTACACTTCAAAAGTGCAACATCTGCTTTGGGATCCCAACTTACTACCAATCAACTTTCTGTCATTAACGTAACCACTTGAACCCCAGCAGCATCCCTATTCTGTAGGCAACGTTTACCGTTGTGAACTTGTAGATCGACTATTTTTGGCAAAAGAGACTTGGTGTAGATTAGAGTGATTAAAGTGTACCAAGTACATTTGCAACTCAGGTCCGTTTTACTAAGTACAGAGGGTTTAAGTTGTTCTTAAACCGACAACATTGGGATAACGTGTACCTGCTTGTTGAACTGCATGATACCCAGGGTGGGGAAGACCCATGCACTGGCTGGAGGGATGATCTCTGCGTCAGCGAAGCTCACCCACTGCAGCACCTGAGCTGCAGCCTGGGGAGTGGCACCGCGCAGGGCGTCATTGCTCACTGTATGGTGGGGATAAGAATAAACAAGAAACAATATCAATACAAGGCCTCAAGACAATCAATGAGAGCCCTTGATAATGGGAGACAACCATTCTGAATAAATAATAAATAAATACAAATATATACACACAGACCGTATACATCTCATAGAATAAGCTAAACAATCTTACTCTATGAACCCAGGTGACTTAGAATCTAGAATCACTAAGGACACTAAAAACGACCTCATAACATGGTGAGAGACTTACGGTAGTGAGCAATGGCATTACTCTCAAACAGACAGAAGCCGTCATCTCCCTGGTAAGCAGGGACCTGTAGAGTGGGACAGTGTCAGGCAGTTAGTAGGGTCGTCACGATCATGACATTTTAGTTAATTACAAATAATTGTGATTAATCATTTAATTTAGGTTTTTGGCATACAAATTAAAGTTCCATTTGCTTTTTAGGCTTTGTCAACTAAAATTGCTCAGGGCAGATATGACAATTAACTTAAATATACAAAGAAATGACTGACAATGACGGGTCCGGCACCAATTTCAAAACACTAATAATGAAATAGGTGATCTACAAGCTCACAACGCACCACAATGCAACGCGTTGTGAGCTTGTAGATCGACTATTTCTATCATTTTTTTTAAAATGTATGAACATTCAACAGATTAATTCAAACAGATAGATGGAAACGATTGACAATTGATTACCTCAAATAATGTCAATTAGGCGAATTAACATTAGTCCTTGTAAAGGTGAAACCCCCAACGCCTGCAAATTGGACAACTGGAGTAACCCCTCGAACTTACTAGATTGAATATCACAGCTCTTACTGACCTTTCCCAGGGGGAAGTTGCTCAGGAAGTTAGGTGAACGGTTCGTCTGCCCGAAGGTGAAGGCAGGGGGGTTGCTGGCAATCTTGAGGCGAGCACCGCTATACTGGGCTGCGATCTGAGCCTTGAAGGCCCTCCAGTTGTCTGGGTACGTGTACAGGGTCTAGAAAGAAACAAACAGAGGAGAGAAACGACACTGCATCCTTAGTGAGGGTTAACAACTAATGTAAAAGTATCACTGCTACCCTACCCTTGGAAGCAATTGAACTGATACTTGATCATGTCACATAATCATTAGGGGGTAGGGGTTCTTATAGAACCAATGCCACCAATGGCACCGAAAGGCCCAACGTTTAAATGCATCCTTAGTGAGGGTTAACAACTAATGTAAAAGTATATCACTGCTACCCTACCCTTGGAAGCAATTGAACTGATACTTGATCATGTCACATAATCATTAGGGGGTGGGGGTTCTTATAGAACCAATGCCACCAATGGCACCGAAAGGCCCAACGTTTAAATGAGACCAGTATACAGTCTACCCCAATATAAAGGGTCTACAAACCAAAGCAAAAAAAGTTTACTTCATTATTTAGCAGTTGGGAATTACAACATTATTCCTCCAAATGTATTATAAAAGGGCTCCCAAACCTAGGATACCAGACCAGTCCATTTAACAATCTTAACAATGAATCTGAAGGTGTTGTTAGGGGGCTGTCTGAAAAAAATACCTGTAACGTGGCAAAACGGTGGCATTATGTAATGACATGCATCAACTACTTTAAGTGAGCCAACTACTTTGCTATTCCTGTACATATTCGGTTTCTTCATAGGCTAACTAGCCACCAACACCGGAACAAATATCAGTTAGCTCTCATTTACACAGCTGAAGACGACAATACACAGTGCACAGCCTTTAATCATCCCAACATTACAGCTCACTGAGAATTAAACAAAAAAAAGGAAGAACGTAGGACGTTACGTCCTAGTAACAATAGACATGCTACCGGTGTGAACACAGCTAACGTGGCACACATCAGGTCAGGGCGTCATGCCTACAGCCTGCCTGTATGCAACGTCAACATAAAGGGATGGGATGGACGCTGAATGAACCGTATCACTAAAATATCGACAACATCGGCTGCTCAACATACAGGAAAGACATTATTTAGTGAACGTTGATCGGAAGGCGCTCGGATGGGGCTGATTTTCATGGGATAGCGGCGACAAACACCGGGGAAAGTTGAATGAGTGTCTATCGCTCCATCTTACTCACCCCTGCCGCCATCTTCAGGACGAGAGAAAGGAAGAACGTCGGCGCGTATCAGTGACGTATTCAAAGCCGGCACACTGACACGCCCACGTCGCCGTATTTAAACGTTTCGTCTCTGGATCATCATGAGAAAATAGTACCTCTTGGATTTATGATTTATTGCGGATTTCTAGTCTTAGCGGTTTGTTTTTTTATGAGATAGTAATATTGTCTTGGAAAAGTACTATAATAATACGGTTACACAGACATTTAGTCAGATTTATAATATAAATCTATGCCCATTTGTCTGTGATTTATACTATAAATGTATATCTACAATGAATCTAAGCCTTAATGTCTGTGTAATCCCAAACCAGTAAAGGTTATACACAGATATATGTACATGCATTTCAATGCATGACAAACTTTTAGTTTTGTGCTATATTATCACAAATGTTATTTACCTTTTTAGTGATTCAGTAAGTCATACTCAATTTCCTAACAATCTAAAAACTGTATATGTTTGTCATGTATTGTAATGCATATCTCTGTGTGTAACCTTTACTTGCAATCCTTAGCATAGCATGTACTGTACCAGAATGAAATAGTGTTCATCGTGGAATACTTGCAGTATAAATACGTCAGAGGTTATTCAGAAAGACAAACTATGCACATAATGTAACTGTATAGGCTTGTAGCCTATATCAACAAATAGTAATAATAAAGGTTACATGGTGACAGAGAAATCAGCTGAAATCAGAAATATGCACCGTGGTGTCATTACACCAACACATTCAGATGTTAAAACAACACACAATACATTTGTTTTGTGTTGCACACAAAAGAGAGGACATAGTGGTAACAAATAGAATGTTTTATTACAGTCCAAGTACAAAATCCAAGCATATGTAGCAACTAGCTGAGTTGGAGAATTATATGTTGTGAATAAAATGGGGGTGAGCTAAAATTAAGAGTGTTGAATAACAACATACTCGTCATTCTGGCTAAAACCTAATCTATGCTCAGTCGCACGACAGTGCTGCGCCTCGAAAATAGCTGACTTACAAGCTCTCAATGAGTGGGCGATGCGACACGCTGTGAGCTTGTAGGTCAGTTATTTTCTACATGCGACACAGTCCTGCAACTAAATCTGAATCAGGCTTAAATGGAATCCATTTTAGACTATTTTCCAAACAAACAAACAAAAATACAGAAAATTTTAACAAAATAACCACGCCTTCACACACATGGTGACAGAGAAATCAGCTGACCAGACCTGAGAAAATAACACAGATACAATGTTTAGGAGTTAAAGATTTACTGACACATTTAAGGAAACAAACTCTTTAAAGGAGAACTTCACCCATTTTCAACCTTATCTTGATCTTAGTATAGTTTAATGGTTGAAAAAGGCAAGCAGCTATAGCTATATATTTTCCATGGACCATGTCAGTTGACCAAAATAAACTGTGATTCTCAGATATTGTGGTATACTTACCAAGATAATCATCCATGAGCGATCCAATGGCAAACTGAAAAAAGGAACACATTACAACCATGTAAGTAACTAAGTGTAAATCAACATAATGGTATATAAATAATAGGCCCATCATTTTGCCTATTGACAGATAGTGCTTGACTGAAAGTATTCTTACGATGTCATTTTTATCCACTCTTGTTCCCACAATCTTAAGCCGGATCTCATCATCTTGCTGGATTACAATGTCCTTAAAATAAAATAAAACATAAATATTTAAGTGAGAGACTGAGCAGCTCTTTGCCATCATCATAAAGAATAGACTACTAGCAGCTAAAGAAGACCTTGAGATATTTTGAACACTGTCTCCGTTTCCAAGGTAATTTTATATGGCGCCACCATCATTATCTCTAACATACACTCAGGGTTCATTTTAATATTTAGTATTCCATTGACTAAGCTTAAAACAATTACAACATTCTGCCAAATTAATCACACAAACGTTAGATTCTTCTCGATACAAAACAACATAACATATTTGATTGTAGTAGCATTTGTTCACCGTCACTCTTATCGAAAGCAGTGAACAAAATGCATAAAGGAGGAAACCTCATTGACTGACACCATTCAAACTTCTCAGAGCATCACATAAGTGTTTGTTGCTTCCTGCTTTTGATGGAACTGGTATGTTGAATTTGAAGTGCCTTGCACAGTTGGCTTGCTATGAAAACAATAATGCCATCCAACCAGTTTCTGGTGAAAGGCACAATTTAAAAAATAATAATAAATACAAAATAAAATACAAATCGGCAGCTGGCAAAACACAAATGTAATCATGTAAAGTCTTACCTCATCAACAGTCTTATAGCAAGGGGGATTGGAGTTGGGGTCAAACTCCATTTCTGAGGGAATGGACTGCAAAAGAGATAAATTCATGGTTAGGGCACTACAATGGACCAGCATCAAACAACCATGCAACTCTGTAGACAACAAGTTAGGTGACATGACTTACATGACGAGAGATGAAACAAGACATGGGACCTATTTCGGTGAACAGCCCAACCTGCAAAAAACACGGGAACAAAGTTCAGATAAGCTACAACCAAAACTGTTGTGAATATTTCTTTATGATCCTGACATTATGTTTAGTATTGTGCCAGTCTCTGAACAATATCTGTAGTCACTGACCTTGTTAACCTGAGTGACCACAGCATCCACTACTTCACCCTTAAATGGACGGAAGACAATGGCCTTGTATTTGACAGGGTAAAGGACGAACCCTCTCCCTGGCTGGATCACACCAGCACCTATGTTGTCAATCGTGGTAACAGCAATGACAAAACCATACCTGAAACAAAGGGGTGTAAAACTTTTTTTGTATCCAGCCAAGTTTTTTAATAAAAGTTTTCCTGAAAATAAGTAATGAAATAAGGTCAAGAACTGTTATTGACTTTCCAGCCTTAGTTTTATTTTTGAAATTTTATGTTCTTCATACAAATGCTACTCCTGCCTTTACAGTCCTCATGTAAACAGTGACCATGTTGGGGCCACAATGATTAGATTTCCATACCATCAAATAGGTCTCAATGCCACTTACTTGCCAGTACACGTGCCCTCCACTTCTGTGAACAGTTTCTGCTTCACGGTGTTGAGAAGATTGGGGCCAAAATACCGTGGATGTAACAAGATCTCATGCTCCAAAGAAATCTATGAACAGAAAAACACAAGCAATGTTTAAGGAGAACGCCTCATTCAACCTTTGTTTAGCCTCCAATGACTGAGGACGGATACGATTATCTGCACAGAACACTGATGGTCCCATTCGACTCTTCTACACCAGATTTTGCGAGAGAAACAAGCAACCAGGTATATGAAAACAAGCCCAAAAGAAGCGATTGGCAACGGATATTTGAACATAGCCGATATTGAAAACGAAAATGGTAATCTTGGAATATTTTTGAAACATTTTAACAACACAAATCTGGTATCGGGGTCCCTGGCATAACATATTTTCAGATGGGGGTCCGTGGCGTGGACAAATGCATATTAATTTGGGGGGTCCTTGACATGAAAATGCTTGAGAACCACTGGTTTAAACAAGTTAAAACAACATTAGGAAGCTAGCCCAAATAAGCAACTACACTTTAGAAACAAGCCCAAAAAAACGCAACCTGCTACTTCCAATATTTACAAGAAACTTCACAGAAAAAGTCGCTTATAATAAGCAGACATGGCAACACTGCTCGAGGTTCAGCAATGTGCGATCAGTGATTGTAGAACTATGTATGTCCAACAAAACGAACTGAACCAGTCCGTGTGTTAACAGTTCACTGGCTAACAAAATATATTGGTGATTATGATAACCAAGTAACGAAGGTTAGCTCGTGAATGAACTGCAATCGACCTACTTACATGGTAAAACATTGCTTTTGATTCCACCCTCCAATGTTTACTCGATCTCACTTTACATTGAATGGAGCTCTTTTCCGTTCTCTCTCTCACAACATAGACACTTCCGGTGGGTAAAAGGCATGGCGGCTGTGAGCGGTGGCTACAGGAATGCTGGCGCGCCCTCTTGTGGTTGGGATGATATACAAACCACATGTGGGACAGAAAATCCCAAAAGTGAGTATCTCTTGTTTGACACGTCTTTATTACGGCTTTTATGACTTGAAAAAGCAAGTTAAAATGTAATACTGCTTTATTAGATACTATTCAAGAAAACCGAATTAAGGAAAAACGATATAGCTGCAAAAAAAGAACAATAATAACAAGAGACTCGTGTGGGAGGGGCACTGTGGTAGGCGTTACCAAAGAACAGGCGATGATTGGGTTGTCTAAAAAACAAAAAAAAACAAGGAGTATAATATTGAAGGAGAGGTTACATGGAGGTAGAAGACGAGCAAACTGGAGCCAGCATTCAAAGATAGTGTTTATTCATACACTTGTGACTTTGTTTGTCCACCTGACCTGACTATCCCTCAAACGTCCGGCTCCAGTTTGCCTACCAGTGAGTGCCTAAAATGTGACGTATCTGACCTCTCCCTTACTCAATATTACATACTCCTTGATCCAGACAACTAGGAAGTAAATAGTTCATATATATGACAGCTGAGCTGACTGAAATATGGCGAGCAGTGGCGTCTTGAGGTTGCTACGTCCTTCCACTGTTACATTGCTTGTGAGTTAGCGTTGGAGCCACCACCACCACCACTGCAGATTGCATTGTTTATGTCTGTGGACAACATGTCAGAGTGTTTGTTCCTTCCATGAACTTTCTGCGTTTGGCATTTCTAGGCGTCTCTCCGGTCGGATAGTGTGGTACGCCAGACGGGGGCGGTTGTGTCTGCAGCAGCCAGACACTGCTCCTCCTCCAGAGATGCTCCTCCAGAGAAGATCAGTCGGTACCCTGTACCCTACAAGAAGGACCTGCCCTACGATATAGTTGAGCTGATGGAGGAAGTGGAGATGAAGGTATCAAACAGCTGTTTGCTGTGGTGGACAAAGTATACTCGACCCCCAGTACTTCAGTCAGATAGTATAGATCAGTGGTTCTCAAAGTGGGGTCCGGGGACCCCCAGGGGTCCTTGGGGGTGTGCCAATTTGGGTACCCACCAGAAGTAGTTATTATAGCATCACAATCATTTTAACCACTTTCACCATTTATTTGTTGGCTATTCAAAAATAGCAGATGTACAAGCTCACGGCATGTCACTTCATGCCGCGCTGCGAGCTTGTATGTACATATGCTATTTCTGAAAATATTAAAAAATATATCAAAAATGTTTGAATAATTTAGTCATTTTTTTCCTTCTGGGTGTCCTGGTTTAGCCTATACCTATACCGTATAGGTACGTCCTGGTCAAATATTACTCAACTACAAGTGGAAGTTGGTCTGTCAAATTTGTACTTGAGTTAAAGCACTGGAGTACTTGCTGGGGTGAAATAAAAATATAAATATTGGTGAAAATAGTAGATCTACGAGCTTACTTGCGATGTGTTGTGAGCTTCTAGATCTGCTATTTTCACAATATTTGAAATGGGGCTTAATGTGTAGGGAGGCTACTTTATCTAAGGGAGTCAAAAGTTCAATATTTGTAGTGGAGTGAAAGTAATCCAGTATGCAAAAATTGCAAAAATAAAGTAAAGCTCAGATACTCAATACATTTACTTAGATGTCCACCACTGGCTATTTGTAACTTGCGTTGAAATAAAAGTTGCATAGAAGTACATTTGCACAACATTATTCTCCCTCAGTTTGATTCATGTTGATATTGCAGTCGGTGCACCCGTTTTCTTTTATAGGGAGGCTTTTTGCCCAATGTCTTCAAAGTCTTGGCCCATAGACCAGCCGAGTTTCGAGCTTTCTTTGCTTACTACAATGAGCTGATGAACAAGGAGACAGGTGGGTGCTGTGTGTTTTCATGTTGCTTGTGCAAGCATAGCTACATGACAATCGTTGATCTCGAGCAGAAACTTTGTATCTCCATAACGTTTTATGTTTTTTCATAAATTATTGCCCTACATACTAACAGTATCATACAAAAGTAGAAAAAATAGCCTATCTACAATTTCCCAACTCACAATGTGATGCGTTTTCACTTTCTTTTTTAAATTAACGTGAAATTGGTTACGTGTGTCTGTAGGTTTTATTGAACCTTTGAAAAGTATTAACAAGACCTTGTGACTAAATTATAACTACATTGGATTCATTGGAACACAGTTTTTCCTCCATTTCCTGAAAACGAACGGTTTTGAAGTTATGAAGTTTACACCGATGCACTTCTGTCTTTGTTTAGTGTGAACGTGTCTGTCTGCTTTGACTTTGTATCTTTACTCAGACGTGTTTGTCTGTGTTCTTGTGTTTGTATTGTCCTCCAGGGGGACTAACTAAGGCAGACCGTGAGCTGATCGTAGTGGCCACCAGCACCTACAACCAGTGTCTCTACTGTGTGGTATCCCACAGTGCACTGCATCGCATCTATTCTAAGAAACCCACTCTTGCTGATCAGGTACTTAATAATTGTTTGTCTTTTTCATATTATGACTCAGGCATGGGTGAAGTGGACAGCAATGTTATGAAAAATGGTGCATTTATATATCGCCTTTATCCGAAGCGCTTTACAATGTGCATTGCAGTCACCATTCATGCGCACATTCACCCACCGATGCCAGAGGAAACCATGCAAGCTACAAACCTACTCATCGGGAGCAAATAGAGGTTCAGTGTCTTGCTCAAGGCCACTTCAATAGTAACCTAGCGGGAGCCGGGGATCAATCAATCGGGGATCCTCCTGAGCCACTACCCTTACATTATGTCAATGTAGAAATGCCATGAAACACACATCATCAGGTCGCTGATTGAAAATAACCTTTCATTTAATTTAATCACGTTCCACTCTGACAACTTTTACCCAGGTCGTAGTAAATTATGAGAATGCAGCGCTCTCACCTCGGGAGCATGCCATGCTGGAATTCGCCATGGCTGTGTGTCGCAGCGACACTATCACCGAGCAGCATTTCCTGTCTTTGGAGGAAGTGGGCTTTGACCGCGAGGATGCCTGGGATATTGCTGCCATCGCTGCTTTCTTCGCCATGTCCAACCGCCTGGCTCACCTCACAGATATGAGGCCTAATACCGAGTTTTATAACATGGGCCGTGTGCCACGGAACAAGGGAGAGAAATAGACCTTTTTTCACAGCAGCCATATTGACAAAAAAAATACTTTGTAAACCCAGGTGTTAACAGAGCCTGTCCAGAGAGGCGCTCACCCGTATCCATGACAACTTTACAGTACTGCTCTGCCACTGAGGCAATGCTGTTTGTTTCAGTAGAATGTGAGTGCTGAATCACACACCCTCTGCTTTCCATTTGATTTTGATTTTGTATTTCAGATAGTTTAAAAATCATTGTTTGTAATGTTATGCAAAAAGTCTTCTCCCCATGGTAGTAGCACCCTGTGTTTGACTTGAATGGAAAGCAACTTTAATTATCACCTTTATTTACCCTATACTGTTTCATGTTAAAATGGTTGCTGAAAAGGTCTATAGTGGAATTCCTGGGTTTCTCTGGATCGATAAATGAAGGCATGGGATGCTAGACAATGTGGACCTCCCAATGCCTGGATTATAATTCCCGTTAATGACTTTTGGCTGAAGTACTTTGTTGCACAACCCTTTTGAAGTGTTCCGCAAAAACTGACATAACTTCAAATTATTCGCTCAACAAAAATAGGTTGGGTAAATGTTCACTGTTGGAAAATCACTTTAAAAGTGCACTTTTGTTTTCATATCTTCTATCCCAACAGGCGAGGCAGTCAGTAACACTGGGTCATTTTTAACTAGTGTGATCTAATTGTTTTGTTTTCAAAATAAACTATATTTTAACAATGTTAAAGGTTTGTCATTCTCATTTCCTACATTGTCTCCAATATTACATTAATACGCCTAAAGATAACACTACAGAATGTTGTAGAAGCTGTTTTGGGAAAAATGCATTTATACACCACTAGATGTATAAATGAATGTGTTGCCACTAGATGGCAACACATTCCAGTATTTGCCATGGCTTAAGCATAAAGTTAGATTTTAAAGTTGGACTCCTCCAGCTCTTGTTCTTGCTGTCAGTGGAGATGACTTACATGTGCAATTGGTTCCATTTTGACTCGGAGTTACATTCACACCCAATATTTACTGTGTATACTGTAGATTTTACCTGCATCATATATCACTTTGTTAACGTGTGTGTGTGTGTGTGTGTGTGTGTGTGTGTGTGTGCGCGCGCGCGCGCGCCAGTGGTCTTGTACTGAGGACACATGAAATATCCTCATATGACTTTGAACACATTTTATGAGGAATTCCTTGTTTGAAATATGGCTTTGGCTCTTCATATCTGGCCTGAAGAAGACTTGAGCTAAAAAAAAGGATTTATATGATCAAAACACTATAAATACCTTTTATCTGTCACATGTTTATACAAAGAGGCAGATTGTGCCAAAAATGTCCAACATCTATAAGATGCATCCAACATATATTAAAATAAATAATCAAGGTAGGCCTATGATACTAGTAGGTAGCAATAAGGTTATAATACAAGGGTACTAACTAGTTATGGACCACAATGGGCTTGGAGAAAATGACAGAAGTGCAAAAAAATTACATTTTGGTCTGCTGACATGTAATCACTAAGAAAGCCTGAGAGTAAAATAAAGAAAAGGAAAAAGTATTTATTTACAGTATTTCAGTGCTGCCCTTATGACTCACATGTCTCCTGTAACCATTAAAACGAGAGGCCAGGCTCCAGACATGATGTTAACACTCATTTATGGCATTCTGCTACCCCTGTTTGTACTTAAATTATTTTTATATTTCCTAAGTCCATGTTGCAATGTCTAGTATGAGTAGAGCAGTGAAAGAGAACAGTAAAATAAATGGGGGGGAGGATGAGCGGAGTGGTTGGGGAGGGTTGGATAGAGGAACAGTGAAAAAGAGGTGAGAACCGACAAAAGAAATCAAATATGAAACGCAAATGAATATGGCAAAAAAATCAATAGAATAGAAGTTAAACAAAATAAACAGAATGGATCGTTTTGGACATTTGGACATTTATTGACATGGCTCCACCATCATTAGTTAGGTTAATAATAAGGGCAGGTGTGTCCCAGTCCACTTTCTTATTGTGGCCTGGTGAGTGGCGACACATTGATGGTTTGATCAATAGGATTTTATTCCAGGGTGGAGTTGAAAAGAAGGCATTTGCAATGTCCTCCAGAGGGAAATAAAATGTCATGATGTACATGTGTCAAGAGAGGGAGGAGGAGACAGACAGAGACGGGGGTAGACACATGAAGGAAACCTGGTTTGGTTGTTATTCAAACGGAGAAAAGGGCAGGAGAGTCAGTGCTAAGCCTGAGTGGAGCATTTGTCAAATGGAATCCATCTGAAAGGTTATCACAGAGCAGTGGTTCTCAAAGCTTTTAATTTCATGACCTCCATTACTCTGAGAGTGTACAAATCCTTACGGATCCATTTGGTTCCATTTACACCAGAGTACAGACCTGTGAGGGTCCATTTGGACCGAGGGTCCCTGGACCCAACTTTGAGAACCATTATCATAGAGAACCGTTTTCCAACCTGGGGTCCATGTCCCCCTAGGGGGGTGCCAAAGATCACAGGAAGACGTGAGACCTTGTCTGTTTAGATTTTGGATCATTCTAGGTCATTATATTGTAAAAAATGTAGTCTACATTATTCAAAATTTTCCATTTATTCTATTATTAGAATAATTATATTATTCATTATATTATGTCAGATCTAGGAAATGGGGGCTCCAAGGAAAAAAAGTTTGGGAGGGAACCACTGTCATAGAGCACGTACATTCGTGGCAACAAGTTTAAAAGACTTCTTCCCAGCAGCTATGAGATTGTTATATTTAATGAAAGCAGAGCATGAGTCGCTATTTATGTCAACTGCAGCTCAGCAGCTGATCTGAGTAAAAGCTGGAGTTTGTTATTGATGATTTAAAAGGCATATACAGGCTCTGAGGAGTGATGATGGATGTCAAACATAATTTATTATTATCGATCATGAGATTCTGGCTGTTCTTACACTGTGCAGTAACATAATTTCCGTCTTATGTATATTTCATTGATTCTAATTTGCACAGAGCTACATGTTGGCAGCACAGCGAGCCTGCTGACTGCACAGCAAATCCTCCCTCAGGGGAAATAATGGCTTTAAAAAGTTTCACTATGAGATGGCGTGCCGTGTATTCTATGTGAAGTAATACTGCATTATGTCACCCTCTGTAGCAAAATGACTGAAAGTACAATCCAAACAGTAAGGCTGAAATAGAAAAGGAAAATATATTTATTAAAGAAAGAAGTTGTGGCATTGTTAATCCTTCATCTCCTCATGCTTGTGTTTCCAGAGATGCTGCACTGTACTACAGCAGAGCCCAGGGTGGGGTGCTCTGCTCTCTACTCACTTAATTCCTCTGTTTTGCAACTTTAAATTTCCACACAATATCTTAAACTTATTCTCCACATAAATGTGTTAAATATGGGGTTTCCTCATGCGAGCAACTTCAATGAACAGTCTCACTGGTAAACCACAGCTCCCACTCAACATTCAAACGAGACACCTCATTCCTAAATGCTACACACAAAAAAAACTTCTATTAAAGACATCTCGTAACTTTTAATCTCAATTCCACAATTGGTTTCTACCTTGTACTGCAGGTGTCATTTTGTAAGAGCAGGAGTCACATTTCATGCTTCACTTTTGAAGACATTAAAGATCACTTTAAAATCAAGTGTATTTTAATAAAGATAACAATAAAAAGTGTTCTTCAGGAAGAAAATAAACATAAGAGGAGACATTAATCCCTCGAGGGAAATCAAGTTTTCAGCTTCACCCAGCTGATGGCTGATTCTGTGGTTCTGATGAGCGCTCAGGGCAGGGGGAGCTGTTAAGGGTAAAGTGTTTTGCTCAGCAGCTGAAGGTAATAAAATTAATGGTGGGTGTGTTTCCTTCAAATGGTAACACCCAAATGAAACACCCCTACAATTATTGTTATTACCTTCAGCTGTGTTTACTTAAAAAATGTTGGGTGAAAATATGTTCTTAAAGGATTTATATATATATGAATTACATACGATTCATACAATGTTTTGGATGTTTTTTACATCTAAAACACAAAACAGAAAACACCCTTGTCTCAGACAAGAATTCACAAATTTTGTTTTTGTTTTGTTAAACGCATTTAAAAAAAACTAACCATGTGTATTGATAACATAGGCGTTATAAGGTGAATTTGATCTTTTTAAATATCTTTTCCCAGCACAATTTAAGAATATAGAAATAAAAATCACACACAGGGTGAGGTGGGCGGTGTGGTCATCACAGTGGTCATCATAGTGATGGAAGCTCACTTCCCAAGAAAAATGATTTTTGGAAGTGCATAATCCTATTTATAGGTTATTAATGTCATCATGTGTCTCGCTAGCCAATCACAGTGCTGAATAGAGTCAGCCAATAGAGTCAGCCAATCACAGTACAGGAAAGTGGGCCAAGTGGGCCAATCACAGTGCAGGAAACTAATACTAATGAGGTGTCCCAACCCCACTTATAGGGGCGGCTACACCGCCCAAAAATCACACCCAGTGTGAAGTGAGCGGTGCTATTTATGAGTTATTAATTTCATCATGCATCTCGGTAGCCAATCACAGCGAAGTGACGTGCTTACATTTTTTACATTATTATTAATTTCATCATGCGTCTCGCTAGCCAATCACAGCACGTCCTGCAGAGCTTATCCTATGGGCTTG
The DNA here is from genome assembly GCF_963280865.1 of Gymnoscopelus braueri. NCBI lineage: Eukaryota > Metazoa > Chordata > Actinopteri > Myctophiformes > Myctophidae > Gymnoscopelus > Gymnoscopelus braueri. The sequence goes on from NC_137622.1 coordinate 22,230,478, forward strand.
TTTTCCACAGCATGGCGTCACAGCGAAAGACACATTTTCAAGACGGAAAGAAAAACTTTTGCCACGGATGGGTCCTAAACCCACTTATAGGAGCGGTTACACCGCTCAAAAATAAAGTTTTGTCCAAATTCTCATACATTTGTCTCTTTAGTTGATGGCCGGTTTGAATCTGTTTACTGTGAGCCACCAGAGAAAGAAAGAGATTTTGGGCACGTATTATACTGCATAACGAGTAATGCTCTACACTCAACAGTTGCCATCCAATTGTTCTTGGAAAAAACTCATGTGTGTAGAGCTACAGAGGCAGATGAGAAATCGGTGAGTTATGGTATCGAAAAGGAAGATTGTGTTCAACAGTCTGTGGTTTCCCACATTCACAAAGATCAGTGGCAGATTCTCCAGTCATCAGTAGATAGATTAGGGTCTGTTGAAGTTGAGCCAGGCATTCCGTGCAGGTCGCATCCAGGAGGATATCTGAGGGAGTAAATGAACTTGCTAAATATGGATGTTAACCTGCCTGTTCCAGGAATCAACGATCTAACCATAGTGTGGATGGCTGGTAAGGAGTCTCCCAGTTTCTTTAGAGAAGTATCTGTGTTTAGGTCAACAGACGGGGGAATCGGGCTTGTTGACTCATCTGTATATTTGCAGGCCAGCTTCAAGGTCATGTAGTGTCGGTGGAGCTCTACAGGTCTGCGATACAGTATGGGGAGGAAGTTGATAGTGCTCCACTGATTAGCTTCATGGTGGTGTTGAGCACAACATCAACTGTGACTCCATGTGAGTGCAGCTTACTGAAGCAGTGGAGTATGCAAGGGTGGAGGTGCGTAGGATGGCGAAGTTTGCACCCCATCCAGTGCGAGCAAGTCTCTTCAGGAGGTTTTCACAGGCAGTGGTCATGGCAGCAACAAGGTATTTAGGGTTGAGGTCATGCCAGAGGGTGCCATTGAGTTTGATGCTCAGCATGGTATTGACACATTGGTTTGCAAGAGCGGATACAGAGCATAGCAATGTCTTGTGCAGACTCAGCTTTAGGTGACATTTGTGAACAGAGCAGTGGACACCCCACAAAATATTGCAACAGGTAGGCATTAGCCCAATACAGTTAAAGGAGAATTTTGGACTAAAGTTTTCTTACCTTTTCTATGACGTTATGATATCTTAGGATGAATGGTACAGTAGAAATTTTTCATAACTCCACCCCTGAGCCGCCACAGCTTAAAAGGTGCGCGGATAGGCCTTAGGTTAGATCACATATTTTAATAGCTTTTGTTATTAAAAAAAAAAAAAAAACAGAAGTCTCGCTAGACGAGATTGAAATCTCGAGATTTCAATCTCGTCTAGCGAGACTTCTGTTTTTTTTTTTTTTTTTTTTTTTTTGGGGACAGTGTTTTGTCACTATGAACGTCAGATCTCAAAAAAAAAAAAAAAAAAAAAAAAGCTGTTAAAATATATGATCTAACCTAAGGCCTATCCGCGCACCTTTTAAGCTGTGGCGGCTCAGGGGTGGAGTTATGAAAATTTTCTACTGTACCATTCATCCTAAGATATCATAACGTCATAGAAAAGGTAAGAAAACTTTAGTCCAAAATTCCCCTTTAAGCACTCAAACTGAGAGGTTACGAGTCACGCGTTCTGAACCCCCCAGACTCATAATCCAAAGGCACAATCACACAGATTACTTGATTCCTGGGGATTATAGGTTGTGCATCATTAGAGTATCGGAATGTGCTTGTGAAAACGCAATGAGCACGCTGACGCTTATGCATGCCTGCTGCATGCTTGTATATTGTGTTCTTCTGTACAGTACATTGTAAGTGCATACATGTGCATAGAGTATGTAAACATTAGTGTGTTTGTTGGTCATGTCAGTTGTGGAGCTGATTAAATGGACAAACAGCTCATGCCAGTGTAGTCATTAAATATATAAATCGATTAACCACTTAACCACTTTCGTGTCAAGGGCCCCCAAATTGATATACCGGTATATACGTATATAGTAGATGGCCGCGGACCCCCATCTGAAAATGTTTTGTGCCATGGACCCCCAGAAGAAAATAATTGTGTTCCTTACACTTTCTATTTAGAAATAGCCTATCTGCCCAGGTTCATTTTAAAACACTCGTCAATGTATGAATTTCACATGACTATATTGGTGGGCTATAAATAATACATTTTAGGAAGGGGCCATATAAAATCTGCTCTTGTGCCTCGATTGGCCCCCGGGCCGGACTTTGGACATGTCTGATCTAGACTGATGGCTGACAACATGCATACTTGGTTGTGAGTCATGTCACCCACCGAAAATAACCAATCTAAAAAAAATACACACCATGCTGCGACTGTAGAACACCACCGGCGCACAACTATGTATAAATCACCCTTTAGTCATAAATCAACAGTGAGACCGATAGGACACCCAGAATAAAGCAAGAGGAGACAGGATTCCCTGATCTGGGTCTCTCATTTAGCACTGGATCACTTTAGCATCAGGCTGTCAGCTCTTCCCGCCCACTGAAGTCAATCATATGTTATTACACTGATGAAAGAAAGCTCATGGTTCAATTCAGTGGATACTGGACAGAAATATAATATAATATTAACATAACGGGTTCAAGGGGAATGCCACACAGTAAATCTATTGTTAATTTATCCATTTGAAGAAGAGGATGTTTTTTTTAGTGAAATAGCAGGGCATTCTCACCTCAAACACTCTGGGGAGTGTAGGAGTGGCAGATTGATCTGTGTGTGTGTGTGTGTGTGTGTGTGTGTGTGTGTGTGTGTGTGTGTGTGTGTGTGTGTGTGTGTGTGTCCATTTCTCATAACAGTCCTGGGCTGGCACGTCAGCAGGCAAAAGTTCTGCCCTGCAATAACATTGACTTTTTATTGATTTCATTACTTTCTTGCCCTTTTCCGTGTCCTTTAGGGCGATACAGCTCTGTCTTGATCTGCCTCTTGTGAATCTCAAAATGGTGGCTTGACTGTATCACCTCATACTTATGAACCATCAAGAAGTACTTTCCAAACCCATTGCAAAGGAAGCGTGTCTCCGTTTCTGTACAGAAATGTATGATACCCTGTGAAGTACGCATCAGCATCATGCTGAGCACAACAGACTGCTCTCCTTCTATCTCACATTGCGCACAGCTTGCATGAATGTGTATGGGTTGGTTTATGTATGATGTGTACAGTTTACGCGCGTGTGTGTGTGTGTGTGTGTGTGTGTGTGTGTGTGTGTGTGTGTGTGTGTGTGTGTGTGTGTGTGTGTGTGTGTGTGTGTGTGTGTGTGTGTGTGTGTGTGTGTGTGTGTGGGTGGTTCCCCAGAAATCATCTCACGTCTTGCCTTTCACTTGATGAAACCACCCAACAGCACTCCCTGTTGTTAACCTAACACATGAACAACCATAACAATAACAGATGCACAGGCAAGTAGCACTTCCTGCTCATCACTGCAGTAGATCTGAATGCCTCACGTCACCATGGAAATGTGCTGTATATATACATAATATATACATGGATATACATATAAGACGTTTTCAGTACAGACACATTTCAGCCTCATATTGGCTGTTGCTTCAGCACTGATGCTCACATTTAAAATGTGGGTGGGATCAGAACAATTTAATTAATAGATACTTTAATTGATACTTAAGGCTTACACAGTATCCCTCCCAACCTATTACGGGCCATAGGGACCATGCTCAGTGTACACTTATGAACTTCATGTTGACGGACCTAACGGACCCAGACAATGTGAATGACATCTGCCTGATATTTGACCATGTGGAGCAGGCAAGGAAGCTCTTGGGAAAAATGTGCTTGTATGGAGGGCTCTGAATGGCATGGCCAAGTCTAACCTCACCCAACATATCAAGCTAAGCTTCTTCTCTGCAAATGTAGAGTCCATCCTCCTATGGCTATAAATGCTGGACCCTGAAGCCTGCCCTACAGAAGTCCCTGGATGGGTGCAACACCAGAACGTGCAGTATTAAACATCAACCAGAACCAGTACATGAGCAACAGGCATCTGTATAGGGGGCTGCAGTGCCAAGAGTGAGTGAGGAGATGTACTGTGTGAGCCAATACATCGATCACAAGGATGTACCACAGCAACATACAGTACACCAACCAGGGAAACTGTCCCCTGTCAGGTGACAAGAAGGTCAGTTGGCTCTCATGCATTGAAGGAGGCATGAGCTCGGCCCTGGCCTCCCTAGGTTGGCAGAGGGAAGGTAGTGCCCAGGATTACATTGACAATTGGTACTGGGTGTAAAAAATCGGGTTACAAAATCGTGGGATAAACATTGAGAAAAAAAAAAAACTACACTTACATAATGTCCAGTTAACCAATCAGTATTTTTTATTTGATGTTTATGTTGCTGAAGGTTTGTACTCAAAAACAGTAGTTCTGTGCCTCTGCTTTCTAATACCTGTAAATTACTTCCTTTTTTCCTACAGCTTTCTTTATCCTTTGCCTTGTAGTGTGTATATGAGGTGTTGAGGGAGTGGTGGATTCCTGAAGCATGTGGGGGTTAATGGCTGGTGTGGGAGGTGCATGCTGGGTACAGAGGCTCCTCCACAGAGAGCTGAAGTAAGCAAAGATTAGGAGGAATGTGAAAGCATGACCCATGCGCGAATGAAAGCACACACACAAGCAAACACACACACACACACACACACACACACACACACACACACACACACACACACACACACACACACACACACACACACACACACACACACACACACACACACACACACACACACACACACACACTGTCACACACACTGTCACATCCACTCTGACAGTATATGGTTGAGGAGCTGAGGTAAGCAGGAGGAGGCATAGCAGGCAGTGAGAGCGAGATTAACCTGAAATATTTAGGATAGATACTGTAGGCTGCTTGTGTTTTAGCCAAAACACCTTAATGGCTTCTCTTTATGTCAGCAATGAGATAAGAGCACACGCACGTGCACGCACGTGCACACACATTAGATTTTGACACTTGCTTTGCAATGTAAACGTATATTTTCTCATGCAAATAAAGTTCCTTTGTGTGTCATGGTCCAGCTCTTGGCCACAAACTAAGGGGACAGGAGTCAACGGGGGGAAAGAAATCACAAATGAGTTACAGAAAAAATATCAGTGGATGAGTGGAATGTATGGTGGGAAAGAATGGTTTATTTATTTATACACTAATGTAGGCTACATGTGCACTCTGACTGTTAACAAAGAAAAAGGCATACTTAAAATGCATGGCCCTGGCAGTCCAATAAATTAAAACCATATCACAATACATTTTATTTAGTGACCATTGAGTACAGGAGGAGGAGTGTTGTGTTGTGAGTTATTAGTGTTGAATATTCATCAGTTCTAGTTTTTAGTTGTGGTTTGTTTTACGAGTGCATAAGTGGTTTAGTTTTAAGAATTGACCAGTTTTAGTGTGTGTTTTTCAGGTATGAGGAAAGTCCTGATTATAGAACCTGGAAAATATATGATTCTCTGGCTACTCTGACCTGTCACCTGCCAAAGAGAGAAAAGCACAAAAACACTCAAGCCCTAATCACAGTCGGAGTGTTAACCACACACTGTAGTGTCATAATAGGCGAACATTCTGCAAAAAATAGGCAAACATTTGGCAAAAACAAGCTGATCTCTTGTACAGCCAGACAATCAGAGATCTTTGCATACTGATAGGTCTGGTGACATCTACATTCAGTAAACTGGGTTGAAACAATTGAGAAATGTAATTTAAAAAACAACAGCATCAATGCAAAGACTTTAGGGTGTTCCTTCTTATGTGATTTATCGGATTGTTTTTCTAAGCAGTGGGCATATAGGTTTGTTACCGCAGAATTTCTCTGGCATCCAAGGCCATTCATTGAATTTAGATTTCCCAGACGTATCAATAGGCCGAGATAACTGACCGGCTGGCTACACGATACTAGTAGATCTCTATTTGGTTTTTGGTTTAAGTGGTTAAAGCTGATTATGCTCTCTAGAATCTCTTCAGGGATCAGAGTAAAGAGCAAAGGGAGGTCAAAGTCAAAAGCAATGCACAGTGTCACAATCACACACACATATACAGGCACATAAACATGCACATAATCATGCACATACACAAACAGTGTTCAGGCTTAGTGTTTATCCCGGTCTTAACGTTTCAATCCGTAACCAATATGATTTCTGTCTCCCATTTATCCTTGATTGCATAATAATATTCCAGCTTTCTCAATCTCTTCTCTCTCTCTCTCTCTGTCTGTCGCCCTCTCTCTGTCCTCTCTCTACGTGTGTGTGTGTGTGTGTGTGTGTGTGTGTGTGTGTGTGTGTGTGTGTGTGTGTGTGTGTGTGTGGGGGTGTGTGTGTGTGTGTGTGTGTGTGTGTGTGTGTGTGTGTGTGTGTGTGTGTGTGTGTGCGCGTGCGTGCGTGCGTGCGTGCGTGCGTGCGTGCGTGTGTTATGCTCTTTATTGAAGCTTCATGTTCTTGTCTATTTTGAGTTTTTTTAATAAGTGACATTTTTTTAATGATGAACTCTTTCTGTATCTCTCTCTCTTTCGTTAAGTCAATAGCAAACATTTGAGTTGTCATCTGTGTCACGGGGCAGCCCATGCCCTTACACACATCTTTGCTACAAAAATCGAAGGTGAAGGTGCTGAGAGAAGACTTTTGCTTCAGTTTTGTGTTGTGCTGGTAACTGAGAACATTCAGGAGAGATTGCTGCAGGGCCTTGGTTTAGGTATACATCCTGTTAGAGCACTAACTAAGTTTGTTTTCTTTTTGCCTGCAAGTACTGTCCCCTTTCTTTTTGCCTGCAAGTAAGTATTTGTTTCAGTCTTTATTATTTCTTCTTTATTTTTGTTAGTAAAACTATTACTGCACTGTACATATTCCTGCACAGGACTGTTGGAGGACACATTCTTTGTAACTTTTTCGAGCCTTGACCATCCGACCAACTTTACTAGTATCTGCCTACGAAAGCCCACCAATCCACTACACTTGAAATCCTTCAAACACACGCAAGTATGCACACTAATAGACCCTCCTCCACACACAGACACACAGACACACTCACACATGCATATTTACATACTTGCTCAGACATGGTGTAAAAACATACACACAAACCTCTCCAAAATTCCATGAATAACAAAAAGTAATGTCAACTGGTAGTCACAGGAATACAGTACCATTCAGTCACCACAGACATGGAGCAAGGGCACAAATTCCCTTTTTATGGCGTGGCTGAAGCCAAACCGTTTGGAACGGGGTCTGTCTGTCTGTCCGTCTGTCTGTCTGTCTGTCTGTCTGTCTGTCTGTCTGTCTGTATGTGTGAACTTAATGCATATTTGTATGCATACGGCGTCGCCACAAAAGACCAATCAAATCACAACACAATGTGTTACAACGTACCTGACATTACAAAACAGGAACACAACCAGGAAATGCCAAAGTGAATTGAACATATTTGCACAGAAAATAAAAATAAATTAAATACGTACAATTTAATAACATTGTAGGTGAAGTATTAGATCACTGTTTCCATTTGGCCAAAGGAAATATGGGCCGTCACCACACTAGACATGCCATTGTCGATAAGCAGCCAATGAGGGGAAGATGTCTGATTTTGCGGGCTACATACTAAACTGAACAGCCGAAGTTTGTTTGTCTGGTTAGGCAATAACTATAACTACAAGATTATGCCACAGCGTCAGAGGGAGATACAGCGCTGGTTCCGGCGCTGAACTGCTTCAGTGACTCGAGCGACAGAATAAATGTGCTATAGGCAGATTCATAGAGCTATATGGTATAAAAGTATTGAGAGGGTGGGGTCTGAGAACTCAGAAGAGTTCTGTGGTAGTATGAAATAATTTTTCTACTCTACAAACTTAATTTGTATTGGCAAACCGAAAAAAGTTAGCCTGGCTCCAGCCCCTGAAATCGCTAGCCTCGCATTCAGGGTCTGTGACGTTGTTGAAGGCTGGGTTTTCTCGGTTGAAAATCTAACCGTCCCAATCGGGATTGGGTTAATCCAGTATGAATCAATCGCTAAAGAGTCCCACTTTGGCCATGCCCACATCTTAGAAAACGGCTGCACTCAGAGTTCTTTCAGACTGAGTAATGGAGTGTGGGGCTAGAAAAAAGTTCTTGTTCGGCTCAACTCTCTGTGAAGTATGTACTGTACCCCCCTAAGGGTGGGGCTGCGCCGCAATGCGATTTGTGCGGACTTTTTAATTAAATGCATACCTAGTAACTTGCTATCAATAGCTAAAGCTTCGCACAGTGAAGCCATACCATAGAGTTGTTTGAGCAATTCTATATCCAACTGACTCATGCACACAGGTATTCTTGCATCTTCACTTTTTGTTATTTTGTGGAACAGAGAACCAATGTTTCAGACTGTAAGACCTTTTCAGGTTGTTTAAGAAATTCATTCATTCAGTTACAAAGTCTGTCCTGAGAGAAGTACAAGCACAGCCCTCTACAGATACTCAAGTGAAAAGCTTGAATCCGTAATTTCTGGTGAGACGTAGAATAAATTATGTATTCACCATTCACCAATAAAAATGGAATGGAAAAAGTTTTAAATACATTTTAAACTTGTCTTATGAATATAAAGCACTGCTAAGCAGCTCCTGGCATAGTTTTTAAATTTTCGCAAGATCACTAGATGTTGGATTCAAGATTCTGTCTGACTAGTCTGACTAGAAGCAGGGATAAAACATTTCCCCACCGGCAATACAAATGAATGACAAGAGGGGGGATATCAAAAACAGAGGCATGGACCCCCCTCCGTTCACCCCATCACATCCAATCCTGGATGCTCTATATTACATCTGTAACTTTCTTCTGTATTTGCATGCCCCTTGACCAAAGCCCTGCCTTGCCATGTGAGACAGTACAGGGATTTTTCAGGTGTGTCAGTTCCATAGACTAGTCACTAGACAGTTGTAGCAAACAGTACATTCTTCTAACACCAATATGGCCATTATGTTTCTGAATACCACGTTGCAGAAATGGGACAGAAGACACCCTAAGAGCAGAAAAGAAATATAAGACACTGGCTCTGGACAACTGAAATCACAGAATAAGGGAAAACTCTGTTCTACTTCGTTCTTTCTAAATGTAATGTGGCGAAGCAGTATCATGGTGCAATTGGATTGGGACATTGTTGCATACATAATGCTGCGGCTGATGCATGTACTGTACTGTATGAAGAGCCCCAAAACACATACATGACAACAGAGAACTGAGGTTGTATCATTTGAATTTGAATTTAATTTTACATTGAAATACTTCTACCTTCCTATTTATTAATGTGTGTTTGACAACCCATAAGCTACTCTTCATCCAGTGCCATTCTTCCGTCATAAACTCTCACTCTTTTACTCCCATGCACTTTTAATAAATGATTAGAGGACTGACTGTGCAGAAGGCAAAACTCAGTGCTTTACTGCCTCTATCTTCATTTTATGGAGACGCACACGCACACGCACACGCACACGCACGCACACGCACGCATGAACACAAATGCAGAGCAGACTCAGTAAATTGTGACCAGCGGGTTCTCACTTCTCAGGAACAAAATAGCTCGGAAAACTGCAACATTTTAACTTTCAACCTGGTGTCCCTATTACTCATTATAGTGGGATTTCTTCTTTTTTTCACTCATTCTTTTGTTAGAAAATTAGCAGATCATGTTGCAAAGAATTGTACCAAATTGTTTGTATCCAGCTCCAGAAATTGCGCCCAGACCTCTTTTTGTGGGTCCTTTTTTGGGGGGTATTTTATCTTTAACAAAGCATGTTTTAAAATGTCCACATCACATTATCTGTCCCTTTGAGGAAGTATTATAATACTAAATAAATAAAGCCTAAATAAAATAACGTCCATTTTCAACTACAGGAACTAAGTGAACTGTGCCTTGCCCTGCATATATTTCACTGGTTTGATTTGTTTCCATATGCTACGGCTCGGTTTCAGAGGTTTTTGTTTGTTTGTTTGTTTATGATGTACTGTCCCCTTCAGAGATGGTTCTGTTTAAAATGGAAACATATTTATTTATTTTTAAATCACAGAACTTCACCGGTTCTGGTCTGGATTTCTCTTCATAGTCGAAAAGATCCAAAACTCTGAAATATGTCTGAATCTGAAATAATTGCTGATGTATTCAATGCTGTACTATAGTATACAATACACTTTTGTTTTTATGTTGATAAATTCTTCCAATTGTAAAATAACTTAATTCCAATCAGTCTAATATAATTTAGTAAACCTTGAGTGAGAATAGAACTTATTCATGGCAGCCATATCAACATGGATTGTTGCGTGTAATGTTACTATATTTTCCTTCTCTGTTCCATTCAGGTCAGAGTCAGCATGCATGTTGGCACTGGATAGAACCTACGAAGGAAGTAACAATACATAACAACTATTTATGTCAATATGGCTTCAGTGAAAAGGGTCTACTCTGGCAAGCCACTCACAAGGCTCTCTCTTACTTTACACTATAAACAAGCATAATTATGTTCCCTCTTCACAAGGTGAAAAATTAAAACAAACCCTTACCACTTTTCATTTCTAGACCAATGGCCAGTGGCCAATAAGGGAACAGAGCCCAAGTGGAGAATATGATCAAATAGTTATTTATTAACATAGAGCATCACAGTAAGATCAACACAGAAAGAGCAAGAGACCAGTAGCAGTGGTGACTCTACAGCGAAAAGGTGAGCAGGACGTTAACCACTTAAGCCTGATTTATTGTTGTCCGACAGTGACAGCAGATCTGCAAGAAATATTTGATTTCTTCATTTTTTCCGCCTGTAATGGCATGCCCAAAATAGGGATGCCATGTTGAAAGTGATTAAGATGGCTGTATCACCACCCACTCATGGGCATCAGTCACTAATGTCTCCTATAAAAGCAGTGAAGCACAGACAGAAGTCCTAGGGACGGAACTGCCTTTTGTGAGTCTACAGTATGTTCTCCAGAGATAGTATGCTGGTTGTCAGGTCATTTGCTGGCGTGTTCTAGTCAGTAACATTTGTCTTCCAGTGAGGTCCAAGTGATGGGTTCCTGTCTCGGTCCAGTGGTCTTTGCCAACCTCGTTCATCTTCGGTGTCCACTAATATACAATACAGTGTGCTGTCTGTTGGCCAGGTAGCTTCATCATCCTCTTGAATATCTTCACAGCAGCACCACAGTCTGACATCTTCTGAACATTTAGAACTGTGGCAACAGCTTGACCTGTATCTATTTATAAAGCATGTATAACTAAAAAAAAAGCATGTCTTAATGCTGTTTTAATTTCATCAAGACAAGTTTAACATTTATTTAAAACTTTTCCCATTTCATTTTTGGTGAATGGTGAATACATAATTTATTCTACGTCTCACCAGAAATCACGGATTCAAGCTTTTCACTTGAGTATCTGTTATTTTCGCACAAGTGTGTTTTACAACACACTTGTACGACAAAGTAAAATTAGACTTCACGTGTAGTGTACATGTGTCAACCTGATTAGTCCTGAACAGGACTCATTGTCTTATTCTGGGGTGTAGTAGAATAGGGTCAAATTAGTTTTTGAAGATTTAAATGTTCAAATTGAGACGAAAGTGGAACTGAAGAGTTATCCTAAAGTAAGCACTACCGGCTCGGACAAAAGCTTACAAATACAGGAAACGGGGTAGCAGCGGCTCAGGATGTAGAGTAGCCATCTGGGAACAGGTTCGATCCCCGTCTTTGTGTCTAAGTTTCACTGAGCACGACACTGAACCCCTAAACTGCTCTCGATGAGCAGGCTGGTGCCTTGCATGGTTGCCTCCTAGCTTCATACCCCCCCCCCCCCCCCCTCAAATGCAAATGCTATTTCCAGAGGGGGGCGGTGGTTTACGAGGCTATAGTTGCCTCCACCATCTGTGTGTGAATGAGGAAATATAACACACATTGAAAGCGCTTTGGGTAAAGGCGCTGAAGAAATGCAGACCATTTACCATTTTGGAAATGTTTCTATATGCTTGAACTGAAGCAATGGCAAGTAATAATGACGACGTGTTCCGCATAAAGCCACTCTTGACTAAAGTGAAAACAAAAACAACAAGGTTCACAGTGAGACATCTCAGTATAGACAGCTAATAGTCAAAGTTCGAATAGTAGCCAGGATTTTGATAGATCACAGAGTATTCATGAGCTCTCACCAACAAAAACAGCTGCAGTTGTGAACTATTTACATTAAGATCATTTCAAAGCGTATGAATAGGATGGACAAAAGAACATGATATTGACACTATTTTCAATAAGGAGAAAGAGCAACTGCATTGAGTCCCACTTGGTCCTTTCTTATTAATCAAACTTAAAATTCCTGCTTTAACCTTCTTTTCCATTTTCCATTTGCCCTCCATGGCCTCCTTCCTTCTTTCCATTCATTATTTCTATTGTAAAGTGATTCCCAACCTTTTTCACTTTAGTGCAATAGAGCTCATCCACTCTTCAATAGAGAAATACAATATTTCAGAATAAATTATATTCTAAATGAAAAACATATTATTATTTAGTTTTTAGTAACAATTTATTGTGATGATAAGTGAGACCCATTAAGCCCTCTATGGGGGCCTGGGCCCAAGGTTGGGAACCACCTTTCTATGCCATCTCAACTACTGTAGCAGCAAGTCTCTTCTCAGTTTTCCCCTCTTTTACTTGTGTTTGTCTTGATCTCCCTCAAGCCTTTTTTATTCTACTTAGTCCCTGCACCTCCTTCCCTCTCTTGTGATGCTGCATCCAGCTATGTCCTTGTCATGTAATCCTTGGAAACAGCCTCTATGAAGTTGGGTGCCGACATGAGGATGGTGAAGGTGCAGATGATGGAAAAAAGGGAGAAAGCCACCAGGCACAGCCGGTCAACCACCGCTGCCGCAAACTTCCACTCGCTGCAGATGGCCTCTGCCTCATCCTGGTCACGAAATCGCTGGGCGATGTACGACACCTCCTCCAGGATCCGCTGGATCTCAGGTGGGGGGATGCTGATCCCCACTGCGGCTCCGGCCCCCATGCCAAGGCCTCCGACCCCTCCCCCTCCTTCGGGTGGCTCTGCCTCGTCGCAGGGGGAACTGTAGGCACGTCCCCCTAGAGCCACGCCGGAGTCACTGGAGGGAGGGTAGCGTGGGCTCTCCATGGGGTGGTAGCCACCGAAGTAGAGGCTCATGGAGCCATTGGAGGTTCCTGTGGGGCAGGGCGGGCCGGGCGGCTGGGAGACGGGTACGTTGATGCTGGGCATGGTTCCTAGTTCAATGGAGCTGGTACTGGAGTGGTGCTGCGGGGGGTGCCGGTACTTGTAGCCAGTCCGCTTGCGCTCATCGCCGGGCTGTTTCATGCGGAGGAACCAGGCACACCAGTTCAGGAGGACCACTCGCACCTGAGGGCAGAAAAAGGGTATTAGTGGAGTGGCGTGCATGTATCCTTTAGTATTTCTGGATTTCTATACTTGCAAAAGTAATAAGTATATAGAGCTCTATTGTTGAGGTTGATAACAATGATGATGTCGATGATTATAATTCATGTTTATGACAGGTTCCAGATTAAATTGATGATCTACTGTATAAGCAGTTTGGAAACAGTACGGCAGTACTGTAAAAAAAAAGAAGAAGAAAAAAAGGATAACACTAAAAGCTTGTTTTCCATTGTGGTGCATTGTTATCAATTCATCATCATGACATGCAATACATTACATATCAGCAACAACACTAAAAGCAAATGTTGATTGCATCTTTGAGGGCAAGCAAGAAGGGGATACATTTATCTAAGTCCAATTATATTTTGAGGATTGCCATATTTTTAGGTCAGTTTTCAATTTGGTTGGGGAATCGAGGAGTTTCGTGGCTGTCGGTGAGGTTGACCGTATTCACATGGTATTCATTTTTTCTTACTTCATAATCAGGGGGTGGGACGTTTCTCAGAGTATGAGGTATGAACAAAATGGCTGTCAGTCTGCTACTCACCCATTTTGGCATCTTGCCTCCCTGAGGGTCATGATGGTGAAACTGCAGCACGATGACAGTCACTACGACTGACATTCCAACAATCATCATGGTACTGGCAAAGTACTGGGCTACAAAGACACAGACAGCCAGTATCAATATAATTCCACATTTGCATAATTCAATGAGAATTGGGTAATATACTCACTTTTATGCAACAGTGGATATATTTCATGCTATGTGCTAAGTACCCCTTTCACCCTTATTCAAATTGCCCATTTTTTATTTACAGCTTGTAGGCCTACTTGGTAAATTAAGTAAATATTTTAACTAATTGCAAAATTGATTGATTGATTTCACCTCTCTTGTACGAAAGGAAAGCAAATTGGACTTCCAAAACATAGCCAAAAAAAGATCATATACTGTACTGTACAAACTCAACGCATCGCATCAAAACACATTGTGAGCTTGTAAATCGTCTATTTTTGCTATTCATGGTATGACGAAATATATAAATCAGAGCTGATTCATACTGTAGGTGCTTGGGGAATGTTGTCATGGTGGTATGTTGTCATGTTATGTGGGCTTTAACTGAATTGCATGTTGCATGTCTGTTCTGTGCACATGCACATACACATGTAGGCACATCACAGAGGTCAGTCTCTTTTGCTCTCTGTCTATGTGGAGTGTGCATGCACGCATGCTAGCGCAACCCACGTATAGTAGGTAGGTATCATTTTTTTTTGTATAATAATCTATTACCCAAGAGCGTATTACCCAATAACAACATATAAATAAATAATATTTGCTTGTTATCATTTGATGACAGTGGCCTTTTAAAGCTACAGTATGGCATGCCCTCACTTTCTTTGGGCTCATCTATTGGTCTGCTTCTGGCTACACCACTGCAAAACTCACTAGATGTGTTTCCACTCTTGTAGTACCGGTATGTGTATAAAATAAATGTCCTATGTAATTCAACATTAGCAAGAATTTCTGAGTATCTAATGAATAAAAAATAAGAGCGACCTTTTTACCCATTGCCACAAGGATTCAAACGCTCATCTCCTTCATAATGGTCATTAATCTGCACCAATAGAGAGCGCTGTTTAAAAATAAAAATGACTATGGTTAGATCAGACTACTTGGTAATGGCTAAAATTAGGAACACATCACAGCGCTGACCTCATGGTGGTTAGAACAGGTCGATCCAGCACTTTAAAAATACATGCAGCATTGTTCCCGTGGAAATGCACTGACTGACTTAGTAACACTGTCTGTACATGCAACACAGACATAAAATATGCCCCCTCCTGTCAACATCCTTACCATATTATCACTAAATTCCCTTTTTATCCACGTTGTATAATACTCTTTATTTGCTCTTTCTCCCTCTCTCTCTCCCTGTAAGCTGTAGTTTACACAATTTGGTTAGGTCACAAGCACACATACTGTAGCCTACCTGCCCTCAATGCTGAACTACAGCTTTGTTCAGGAATGACACAGAGGGGAGGAAGGATGAATTGGGACTTTGAAATTAAAATCGGTAGTGTCAAACAGATCTTATCTAAACTAAACTAATTTCATTAAATGAACACAGTCTGTTAAGTCAGCCTGTGACTCAAGACAGCTTCAAGTAAGAGTAAAGCATTAAATATATCACTTTACAGCTGTAGCTCCAAGCTGCTACAGTGCTCCTAAAGCATCTTGGTCAGCTTACCGTTCATTTAACGGGGTATAAAAATGAATGGATTTTCATATTGACTTAGTATCTATGGAGCTTTACTCAGTAAAGGCAAACATTGTGTTAGTTTGAGAGGAAAAACATACCGTTGTACTGGTGATGATGCTGAATCTGGCCACACAATACTGTCAATCATTACTCTCACATACAGCCTAACACAGTAGAAAGGCCTGTCTGATCGGTTTGCATTGAGATTTATGGATCATAGTATAATTACCAATAGAGAATATTGAAGCGACTTGGTTGAGGTGGTTGCTTTATACACACACAGGCCTCCTAACAGAATAGTTATAATATTTCAAAAGCACACACATTAAAATCGTGTGTACATGTGTCACATTCAACAGTCTTCCTCTGTGGTCCCCAGTGGAGTCTGTGAAAGCTGCAATTCATGTGCATCCTGTCAGGCTTTGCAGTATCTCATCACCCAATCCACAATGTCTTGGAAGCCTCTTGTCAGACTATCCCATAGCTGTTCATCACTTTCTCTTTCTCTTCCTCTCTCTGTCTTTGGTTCCAAACATCCATCCCTCATTCTTTCCTCATCTGTTGCTCTCTTCCTTTCCCTGCGGGGAGTCTCGACTTTTCAGGACCAACTAAATGAATGCTGTTGACAGTTTTAGTTCAGGCTTCACAATTTGCTCCCTATGCCATTTGGGGGAATTGAGACCAATGTACAGCCAGCTTTCTTCAAAGTTTGATGTAAGGAATTACTAGGTATAATATGACTCCTGAGAGAGACAGAAAACAAGTCATTGTATTGGCTGGTCGGTGAAAACTGTATTAGGCTATATGCAGATTGAATGGCTTTCACAATGTAAATTGTTTCAGTCAAATGTCGTTAAATATCATTAGTTTGATGATTTTGTCTATGGATCTCAAGGGTCTTGGGAGTTTTGTCATATCGTTGCTGTCGGGCAGAAACCTTTTCTCCATATTCAAACTTTTTGTGTTTTTTGCAAATGAATGCCCTACTTCGTCATAGTATGGTATCACACAAAAGTAGCGAAAATAGCCGCTCAACAAGCTCACAACGCAAGCTTTTAGATCTTCTACTTTTGCAAATGTTTGCAACATTTTATAGTGACTTTGAAATTGGTCGTGTCTGTCTGTGGGTTTCATAAATATTTAACAAATGAAAAGTATTAACAAGACCTTGTGACTAAACAATAACTACATTGGATGTGCACAGTTGATGCAAGACGATTTCTTTAAGTTTAAGACATACAGAGAGACACGCATACAGGATACATGCATACATCAGGATAACCCACCAATTAAGGGAACAGAGTCAGAGGTGGCTGGCATGATCTCAGCAACTAGAAGCATGAAGACAGTCAGTGAGAGGAGCACAGTGATACCTAGAGAGAGAGAGAGAAGAGGGGGAGACAGACAGACAGACAGACAGACAGACAGACAGAACAGAATGAGTTGTTCTGGTGTATCCATTTTCTATCCACTATCTGCGGCATTTTTTCTCAGCTATTTCATGTTTTCAAGTACCAAATACCCCGTAGAACATTTTTGATAAACAAGTGCATTTTGTTTACAAAGTTCAACATTATAATCTCCTCTTGAAATAACATTTGGATAAAGTGACATATATGACTATCCTAGTTACTGTAGGTTGTTAGGCCCAAATCTGATTTCCTGTCCAGATTGGAGTCGGATTGGTTTTGAATGTATTCAAATCTGACTCGTGAAAATCTGTTTCCATTTGTTTAGTTTTTTTTGCTGTTCAGACTGCACCTATTTGAGTCTTTAGAAAACCATTCATGTTTTTTCTGTTTCCCAATTACTAGCTATTATCTCGCATTCCTAAGCCAATAATTTCATGAACAGCGGTCTATCCGGTAGGATACTCAAACAGTCTCCTTTGAGTCTCCACCGGTCGTCAAATTATTGGCTTCGGAATGCGACAAAAACAAAAAAATCTCAATGCTTCATGGGGTGTGTAATTGATAGAAAATAAGTAATTTTTTTGGTTGAACTACTCCTTTAAGTACCATTTTGAGGTATTGTTTACTTTACCGGAGTATACTATGGGGTTTGTGGAGTATGCAAAATGGCCACCACGTGGAATGGATATGATCAATATGTGAGTGTGTGCGTGCGTGTGTGTGTGTGCATGTATAATCCAGCATCTCTCACCCAGTGAGATCTTCTCTCCAGAGTCTGCGGGGAGCAGGAAGACGAGCAGAGCGAGGCCAGAGATGAGCACACAGGGGATGAGCAGGTTGAGGCCGTAGTAGAGGGTCCTGCGCCGCATGGTGACCGTGAACGTCACGTCGGGGTAGGGCTCCTTACAGCACTCATAGTACAGCTCGTTACGCTTGCCTGGCACACCTGGCATGATGCATGAGCACAGTGTTGTATAGTAACTAAGTACATTATTCAAGTACTGTGTATACTTAAGAGTATTTTTGCAGGAGTATTTCCAGTTTTCAGTACTTTTACTTCTACTCCACTACAGAAATGCCTTGGTAAACAGGGGCTGTGTCCACAGCTACCACTTTGCGACAAAGGTTTACCGTGAGGCCTGACTTCATCATCGTAAATGGTAAATGGTGCATTTATATAGCACCTTTCTCCATAGTGCTTTACATTTACCGGTTCACACACAGATTCACAAACCGATGGAGGAAGCACCCATGCAAGGCACCAACCTGCTCATGGGAGCAGAACTTTACAGTAGGGGTTCATTGTCTTGCTCAAGGACAGTTTGACAATAACGCACTGACTGAACCCACCAAAAAAACATCACACACCTGCTTTATTGTGCGTGCAGGTTTTACAAATCCGGTCCAGTCATCCTATATACGATGCATTTCAATGAGAATGCGCATGGATACACTTTTTTCCCCTTCCAGAGCGGGGAAGGGAAACCTGGTGGGTTTCATGCGTAAGCCAGGAGGAGCCGGGGATCAAACTGGGAAGATTCCCAAGCAGCCGCTTTACATCCTGCCAACCCCGCCGCCCCTCGTGTTGTAAACACCAAACACACACTGCTCTGCATGGCTCTAAATGTGCATTGTGGTGATCCTCAGACGCACATGGCCTGGCTGCATCCCTGCCTCTGTGTCAAACCTTCCTACTGCATACCATCTGGTCCACTCCTGCTTGACACCCATCTCCAGCCAGCCAACAGCCCCAGGGACCAGTGACCCTGCTGTGTGCTGCTCTGTCCCAGCTGCAACACTCCTCCCCTCTCTCCTTCCAACAACATCTTTCCCATCTGTTGAATCTGATTAATTCATTCAATTTCAATATGTAGATACGGGAAGTCAGCAAAGACAACAGTATGAATCCCTACGCAGTGTATGCCATTATGGCAAGTCATTTTCAAAGAGAATGTGGAGTCACATTCTCTCCAGAGGGAGAGAGAGAATTGTGCAATATGGGCCTCATTAATCAAGCAAACTGGGAACACAGTTTGTACAGACTGTGGCGTTAATGTGCCTTGTCATATCGCTTTACAGTTTAGTAATGAGTTTTGTCTCATTATTTTCCAATATTGTTAAATGTTCTGAATGCCAAAAAACACTTACTGCATAACTCCAGTGATGAAGCTCAATGAAATAATTGTATAAGTAGCGACTTACTTCTGCTCTACAGCTCTGTTAAAAATGTCAAAACATCAAGGCATTGAAAGGAAAAAGTACTTCGTAATTTGCACTTTTGAATACTTTTGAATACCTGCTTTTACAATGGCATCTGCTGTAATGCTAGGTAGAGAATGAGGCTCTCTTACCCACAAGATCCCATTCTCCATTGGGTATGTAGGTGGATGTGTCCACATCAAGCATTTGAAGGTCCAGCAGCCAGCCATTGTGGGTCCAGGAACCAAACTTCAGGTCACACTTCTGTATATCGAAGGGGAACCAGCGCACATCAATGTAGCAGGTGCTCTTCAGAATGCCAGGGGGGATGTACTGACAGTAGCCTGATGCATTCACCAACACGTTGGTGTGGAAGGTGGCATCGAACCGCTCATCGGCACTAGAGAGAGAGGGAGACAGGAGAACGTGTAATAATAACGATGAAGCAACTGCAGCGTGCACTCCAGAAATACTGCAGCATCCGGTGCAGAACCACAATCAGCCGTGCATGGTCATTGGGCTGAACATGCCAGACCACAGGGACGTCCTTTAATATTACATGGGCAGACCATTTTTGCCAAAGTACCCTGATTAGCAGAGATGTGCTTTAAAGTATTATGGATAGATCAAATACAAGAATGTCAATAGCAAGCAAGATATACCATAAATAAAGACCTAAAGTATGTTGGAAAGTCACCAAATGGCATAAATATCAACCACAGACTTTGGATTGATTGATTGAATACTTTATTAACACGATTGTTAACAGCACAGGTAGTACAGTCAAAGGTTATGCTTAAAGGATAACACAAAAAGCCCCAGGGGGCTTGTTTCCATTGTGGTCCATTGTACTCAATTAATCAGTAATACCATATAATACATACAATATAAGACCGTAACTGAAATCAAACAAACATCACGGCCTCAGCCCCTCCCTGTTTGGCCAATCTCGTCTCCCCTCTCCTCTGTGGCTAAAAGAGTCTGATTGCCCTGAGTGCCTGTGAGGTCTGGTTGGGCGATGAGCTCCAGAGACTATTTTGACTGTGTCCACGGTTGTTGTTGCGTGTGGCCATGACATCATCACTCACTCAATCACTCACTCATACATTTTTGGCTGTGACTAACCCCCACTGTCTCTCCTTTCATCAGGCTGCCACACCTGCAACAGATCCTCAATTGCTGCCGCCCCAATTACCAGCCTGTGTAAAAGCCAGCCAGTTCAGTTCCACCCTAGACACAGATCCAGCAACAACCTCAAACCCCACACCGTTGATTATTTAGGCTAGAAAGCCTTTCCTTTCAATTATTTAGTTTGGCCTGGAGATGGCCAGTAGTTAAACTTTTTCGGTTAGATTTGAGTTTAGAACTTGGTTTTGTCAGTCAGGGAGGGGGGAGCATCAACGTCCCCATACACAAATCCACGGAGCGCTGCCCTGTAGGTGGCACCGCCATTGCTGCGGTGTGAGACTCAGTCAGCTGCTGCCGCGGTGTCAGTCAACGTCGTCAATCCAGGTACTCATGCCTTTAGTCACTGGCTGTCAGTTTGGTGACTTTGCAACCAAGTTAGTGTTAGTTAGTAAAAGTTAGTGATAAACCAAGCAGGTAAAGAGTAACATCAACAGACGGACAGAACCGCAGCAGCAGCTGACTGAGTCTGACACCGCAGCAATGGCGGCGCCACCTACAGGGCAGCGCTCCGTGGATTTGTGTATAGGGGTGGCCTGGTCCCCCCCCCCCTCCATTCTATTAAAGGGATATTTCAAAAAAACTTTTGGTCATTTTATCGTCTACTCAGGCCTTTGTGAGCCCCCCAGACCGTTTTTAAATTGCTTGATTCAGTATTTAGACATTTGATATTCATTTTATCAGACACGCCCCCTTCCTATACAAACCCATTGTAACTTCAAACTCCATTTTAACCATGATAGATTCATCAAGAACACCCGTCCTTGGTTCTGGTGACTCACCCTGCCCCCCTAATACGCGAGGGGGCCGTGTTTTTTCAATTACTTTTTTCATTTATTTTAAATATATATTGTTTTAAATTGAAAAAATAAAATACAATTAAAAAATTAAATAAAATAAATGAAAACAAATATCTGAAAAACACAGCCCCCTCACGCATTAGGAGGGCAGGGTGAGTCACCAGAACCAAGGACGGGTGTTTTCGACGAATCTAACATGGTTAAAGGTAGGGTAAGTGATATTTTTTGGTTAAAACAAAAAGTATTTTGTTAAAAGGTTAAAATACTATATTCTGATAGTAATCATTGCTATAGAGTGTTTTTTCAGTAACAGATGTCTCCCCGTCTCTCCAGCGTCTCTCCAACAATTTCACTTGTTTAATCTGTATCCTGATTGAGTTCTCTGTCCTGGTTGGATAAAATAGGAAATGAAACTGAAACTGAAACGAAAATACATTTTCTGTTTAATAAAGAGGTGGAGAGACAAGGAGACTCCTAATACTGAACAAACACTCTATAGCAATGAGTACTATCAGAATATAGAGCTATTTAACAATTATTTTAACCGACGCAAATCACTTACCCTACCTTTAAAATGGAGTTTGAAGTTACAATGGGTTTGTATAGGAAGGGGGCGTGTCTGATAAAATGAATATCAAATATATAAATACTGAATCGAGCAACTTAAAAACTGTCTGGGGGGCTCACAAAGGCCTGAGTAGATGATAAAATGACAAAAAGTTTTTTTGAAAGTGAAATATCCGTTTAAGTTTG